>NW_019384492.1:181941-209653 GCF_000671375.1 Centruroides sculpturatus
GACGAAAATATGAAATAAAATGGTTCAAATTCTTACAAGATATTATTATTATTTATTGTGAAATTTTGCCGCCCCCTAAAAAGTGCCGCCCCTGCCGCCCCCACTACGCTACGCTACTGTGTTGAACGTATTTGTAGTATGGTTCGTGGATGTCTAATGATTTGTGTTTTTTTGCAAGCTCTTGATGTATTTGCTACTTGATTATGTCAATGTAAATTATGTCTGTACCAAGAGTTTGCAACCATAAGTGATGTGTTGCATAGTTTCTGGCATGATGTGACATTTTCTGCAAGTCTCATTTGTGAGTGTTATATCTTTCAGTATGTGTTTTGTGTAGTTTTTAGTATTTATGACCTGATCCTGTATGGCAATCATAAATTCTTCCATCTCCCGAAAGAGGCATCCCCAAGCTAACCAGCTATTTAACGCAGTTTTGTCAACAAAATTCTGGGCTAGGTCATAGGGTTGTCTGCCGTAGAGTGTGTTTTGAACTCACGATTGCTTAAGTGTCTATGCATTTTATATGTTCTGTCTTGTCCATATGATGCAAATGTAAGTTTAATGGTGATTTTATTTGAGTCTGCTAGACTTATTGCTTTATGTAACTGTGATGTTTCTTGCTTTTGTAGAAAAACTCGCGCAGTGCTCTTGTAGTGAAGGTTTACTATATCAATCAGACCACGTCCGCCATCTTTACGTGGAAGGGTTAATCTTTCTATGGCAGATTTAAGATGACGTTGTTTACGCTTAGTAAGCGTTGTTGTTGTTTTCATTTGGAGTTGCTCAAGATCTGTGTGAGCCCAATGTATAACTCCAAAAGAATAAGTAAGTACTGGGATGACATATGTGTTTATTGCTTTAACATCATTTTATTTCATCAGTGAATGAAATACAAGCATACGAAACACAACAATTGCGATAAAAATATATAAATAAAACTTGAAATTAATAGAATATGTAAAAGTTCAAGTCACACCTTTCACCTTGTGACGGCACACTGGTGTGCTGCGGTACACCGGTTGCGGAACACTGGTCTAAATGAATCCAGTAATTGATAATTTTAAGAAAAAGAATTTTCGAAAAATTATGTATATCTTAGAAAATCAATGTATGATATTTTTATTATGAAATAACTAGTTGTATCCAGCAAAATATTGCTATAAAAATTGCTTTTAAATTACAAATAAATAGGAAAAATAAAAGAGCAAATCAATTTATTTACATAAAATTTATTAATGTAAAACAAAATTTCTCAGTATACATTAGTGCCTTAACAAATTGGAAATTAATTTTTCCTTAGCCATTATAGAAATATAAAGGTATGCTGTTGTGCATTTGAAAGAACCGTCCACTCAATTCGATAGTGACACACTCGGGATGTGGTGTTATTCTCCTTGTAAATATACAAAGTATCAATAATTCATTTTTCTTTGTCTCGAAAGAATTACTAACGTAATTTTATATTTCTTATCACTATATATCTTTTATTTTTAAAACATTTACTAAACAGAATCTAACTATTATTAGCTTAAATACAATGTAAGCCAATCAAGTCATTAGACATTTAGATCATACACTAATGCAGACATGGGCAAATGCAGCTCTTTTTGAGTTACATGTGGCTCTTGCTGAAAGTGTTAATTTCTGCTTATTATTATTTTTTTTACAATTTTATTTCCACAATTATGTGAAAATATATTTATTAAAAAAATTCAATATTTGTTTTATATTATATTTCTATTATATAATAAAATCACAGTACAGAACTGAGGTACAGAATAAAAATGTACAGAACTGCAGCTCCCATGCATTTTGCAAAACCTACATTTCAGCTCCCACTGAACTCTTGCTTGCCCACCCCTGCACTAATGTGATTGATATCGTAAAACATTTTTATGTCCAAGCAATCGCACTTGGGTATAACTTTACGAAATTAATTTCCTTAACTCTTTTGACATAAAAATTGCTAATAACATGTTAATTACAATAGTTTTTTTAACATTAAACGATATTTAAAAATGAAAACTTTAGATTAGGAAACATATTACTTAATTATACACATTATTAACTTTAATTCAATGCCTATTGAAATTTAACAAAGTTTAAAGATTATTAATAGTAATTGCACATGTACATTTAATTAAAATATTAAACAATCAACAGGTACAAAAAATATTAATATTTTATAGTAAATACATATTCAATAATTCAATTTAACAAAATAATAATAACAATAATTCAAATTTGTTGTACAGTATATGTACTTATTGATATGGCTGTATAGGTCATTATAGTAGGGTCTGAAAGTTCCAGCTTGGTTTCTGTTTTCTTGTTTTGCAAGTTTGTCTGCAGTTTCATTTCTTTGAAGTCCTGTATATCAGGACAGCTAATAGAAGGCTATTATATTTCCTGCATGTTTGAGACATTCTAGTAGGTGTTGTATACTGTTGAGTGTCGAGTGGTTTGTTATCCTACAGCTATTAATCGCCTGTAGTGCATTAAGTGAGTCTGTAGGCTATATATTATAGTCTGTATGTGGTTGTGTCTTTGTAAATGTTGGAGATCACGAAAATTGCAAACAGCTCTGCAGTATAGAACATTGTTTCTGCAGGAATTCCTACAGCATAGGTATCAACACAAAGTTATAATAATATTGTAATTATTAATACAGTAAAACCTCACTAACTCAATATACATTAACTTGAAGCTTTCTGTAGGTCCTGGGCACAGTATATAAAGGTCTTCCATATAATATTCATAAAACTGAAATTGTCAATACTTTTTAACTCAAATCAATTTTCCTGTGTACTCTCCACCCTTTTGGTTTGCAATCTTCATTGGTGCATACAGGACAGAGGGGACATATTCCACAATATTTTTGTACTAGCAAAATTTTGGGAGGACAAAAAATTTTTATTTTATACCATACTATAAAAATTAAAAGGAGAGCCAAATATTGCACACAACAAATACATCAGTATCCACTCAAGATCTGAAAATGAGAAACTTTTCTTATTCGTTGTCATCAGTCCAGTCCCTTTGCATTGAGATTGATCAGTATTTATACAGATCAATCTCAATGCAAAAAGTGCCATAAACTGTATACAATTTTGTGATCGTTCTGTGAACAGATTCTTGAGAAATGACTTGATAACTAGAAATTTACAGCCACAGAAAAATTTGACAAAATCAGGTATTAAACTTACTAATTCTAAACTAACTAGAAGTCGGTTTCTCTTTTCTACCCCTTAAACTTCAACTTAATAAGATTTTTTCATACATCATGTATTTCATTTTTATCTAATTTATAACTAACTTGTAAAAGAACAAATAACCATAATAGTGTGTGTCACATAATCTCATTTATTCCATAATTTTTTTAGAATCCCACTTTACTATCAAACAATAAACACATTTACTTATTACATATTAATTTATTGTATTGTCTTATTTATTAAATTAAATATTTATTTCTTAATTATCAATTTTATTGATATAAATGAAAAACTATATATATTTTTATTTAAAATAAATATATATTTGGACAAATACAATATTTTTCATATCCTTTTTACTCTGTCATCAAACTGATACAAGAAATCACTGTAATACTATACAAATTTATTTGAAAAAGAATAATAATATGAATTCCAAAAAAATATATTTTTGAAAATATAGATACAGTATATTTATTCATAGTCTGTACTCTTGTTTTGTCTTAAATTTTATTTATATATTTATTTCACAATAAACTAAAAATAACAAATAATTGTAATAACAGAATTGTTTGTCTAAACCTTTATAGATTAAAATTAGCCTTAAGTGTTATTTGGTATATTAATGAGGATTTATTTAACTTTAGTAATGACAACAATTTTCCATTCAAATTCTAATAAATTTGTGTTTTCAAATACCTGTTTTCTTTTAATTAATTTATTTTTATTTTATTTGATTATTTCTCACAATGAAATGTAATATAAATGATACAATGCTTTCTTTACATCTGTTTAATTCTCTTTTCTCATTTGCCAAGTCACATTTCAGGTCTTTGCCCCTCTTCTGTCAGCTACAATCGAAGGATCTAATGATTTGCAATATAACATTTAAAATAACAAGTATTTAACAAAGAATGTACTTTTTTCCATTTAGGTGTTATACATTTTTCAAAAATATATAACAGTGTGGCTCTTTCCTTTAAAATGCTAAAATACTTATAAAAGTTTGGGTTCTTAAATGATAATTTTCTCATCTTGCAGCTCAACAAGTTATCAGCATTTTAATCTCAAACCCATTTACAAACTTGGAGACTAATAATCTCTAAAATTTATCTCATTTCTTAAAATATTTAAAAAACTGTTTTTTAATAAAAGATTTTTGCTTACAATACCTATAAAATGTTTTAACTTAATTGTACAAGTTTTAATTAGTAGATTTATTCATATTCGGCATAAATGAAATTTTAATATTTTTACATTTAGTCATGCATTTACAAATTTATATGTATATTTCATTAAATTATTGACACAATCATTACATATATACTTATTTTTAGCATTTTATAATATTTAAAGCCAGTTTTCATTTATTTTGATGCTAAGATTTTCATTATTATTCTTACTTTTGAGGATTTCTACACTTTCTTTAAATTTCCTACTATATGTATTTTTTTCTCTTTGTAAAATTTTAACATTTTCTCTGTCTACATTGCAATTATTTGGTGTATTTTATTTTATACTATGCTACGTTGATGGGAGATATTTATTTGGTGAAATTATAATTACTTGCGTAAAAAGTATATCTGCAGAAAATTGTGTTACAGATTCATTATACAGTGGTGCCTCGTATAACTTACTTAATCCATTCCAGGTGCACATCTGTTAAGTGAAAAGTCCGTTATACGAAATGCATTTTCCCATAGAAATATATGTTAAAACATAATTCGTTCCACAGCATAAAATAACTATACTGTACCATTAAAAAAATGAAAATGGAGCAGTCACCAATTATGCCAGGTAGTCAGATGTTGTGAGGAGGAGGTGGAGGAACACTTTCTTCGCACATTCATACAGATACAGACTTTGTACACATTGCAGCAGGTCTCTTTTTATTGTTTTTTAATCGGAGTCAGATTCAGGAGAGACTACCGGAGCTTGCAGGGTCAACTCCTCTTGTTCCATCCTTTGCTTTTTGCCTGCTGGCTTCTTGAAAAACATGTCCAAGATGATCTGTTTCTCTCTCTTCTTCAACACCTGTCGGAAATGACAAGCAAGGGTGTCATTGTAGAGATCATTGATCCTGGTGGCCTCAGCTCTGTTTGGATAATGAGTGTTGGTAAACTCCTGAACCTCTCCCATTCAACAAGGAAGCTGTTGTCAACTTTCACTCCTTCTGATGATTTCTTGCATTGTTTCAATTGAAATCACTTTTCTGTTTTTTTAGAAACCATGATTTGCAAAATACTTGAATAAATGTAAATACCCTGCACACGTAATAAACAAGGGAGCAAGCCGAATCCCAACAGAAGCTCTGTACTTCATATATACTAATAATATATTCTAATAACACTAATATATTATGAAAATACTGTAGCAGATTGTCATTGGAAATGGCAAGAGTGGAAATATCATTCGCACTTGTTCACAGAAAGTTTGTTGTTCACCTCACATAACTGCCGAACGGAAAGTCTGTTGTTCGCAGCCAGTCCGTTGCTCGAGTCACGTAACGGCCAAACAGAAAGTCTGTTGTTTGCAGCGTCCGTTATTTGAGGCGTATATTATAGAAGGCACCACTGTATTCCTATTAAAGGTGTGGAATATTTTCTAGAAAAACTTATTGAATAACCTCCCAATATATAACATTTTGTGTTTTATCATCAGGAACACAAACAGATTTGCACTACCGTGAGCACACAACAGAGTTGGCAATGTGAAAAGCAACTGCATCCCAAGTCAAGTCCCATAACTCTCAGGCTTTGGCCCTGAGACTTGTTAATGGTCACTGCCAAAGCATAGACTGACTGGAAATTGTAGGCATTTACATTTGAATAGGTAGTTTGTTGGGATTAATGGTATGCTATTAAATAATATATCTGTCCTTCAATTTTGAATGTTGGCATGAAATTTCTTTCAAGTATTTCAGTGGCACTAAAACTTGTCATTTGGAAGGCCCTATTGTGCTTTAAAAAAATATTTAGTGTCAGGATGAGTCCCATTTAATAGTGATAGAAAAAGTTCAGGGACAAGTACAACACCCAGTTTAACTTTGCCAGAAGAGTAGCAAATCATGTGATTCATTCTTCCACTTCAGAGCACTGCAATACCCAAATACTTTATCTATAGACCCAATATTAGCTGATGATGAATATGATGAATAATCTAAGTGTGTCATAAATAAAAGCACTTCAGAGTTTTTTGGCCAAAGATTTGTCGTTTTTGAGTAGGCATAATCTTTGCTCACACAAATAAATAAAACTCATGCAAAAATAGGTAGGCCTAATGAATCACGAACACAATTCAAAAACTTGCCATATGTACACGTACTGCCATCTAGCATAATGATGTCACTTTTTAATTCCTCAAAGATTTTGCTAATTAACTAATTATAATTTAATGTCAGTTCTTCAAATATAAGAGTACACTTCAATAATACACTTTTCTTATAGATAATGCCTTGACAAAGTACTAATTCATGTATTGCCATCTAGTGAATAGAGAGACAAATAGACTAGACAGAAATCCGTTGCAGTTTTATTTAATTAATAAAAAATCTGTAGTTTGATTAGTTTTATTTAATTAATAAAAAATCTGAATGTTTGATTAGTGGAGAACATTATGTTCTCCACTAATCAAACATTCTGGGGATCATAAAGACANATATTTATTATTATAGTTTGTTTAGAATAACACTTTAATTTTTATATTTGATATCTTTGAAATAAAAATGTGAAATGAAAATCATAATGACTTATATTTTTTATTACCTTAATTTTATTTTTCAAGAAAAAATTCACCGGTAATCTGGTATTTTAATTTTTATTTACCGAATTACGGTTAAATGAAAAAGTCGGTAAATTTACAATTCCTAGTATATATTGTATAACAGGCGGGAAAGTAAAACTAAGTATTTATTGTAAGCTAATTACACGATAATTTCTCCGTGATTGAGTAATCACTAATGGTAAAAAAAAAAAATTTTGGAATTTGTAGCCTGGAATCTTTGACTGAACTATTTCAAACCATAAAACTAAAAAAAAGCAATATTCCAAGAAAAAAAAAATTGGCAAGAACCTCGCTCGACTTTCCAGGCAATCGAACGGGTTTATTTATTTAGCGATAATTTTTAATCATAAGATATAAAATTTAAAAAACGAGCGCTTAAAAAGAAATAATTTTGTCGAAATATGGGCTATTAATTAAAACACACATTTAGGTTAAGTTTACAAAAACACTAACATAATATTCAAAGTTAAAATATTATTTGAGATTTTATTTAAAACATTTATTTGTTATAAAAAAAAGCAGAATGTTTAATTTTGAAGGTAGAGATGTGTTTTAAAAAATTATAAATGTCAATAATGAGCAAAAGTTTCATTAAGTGTGATTCTAAGTGAAATATGACCCACCTATTTCCCTACCCCTTGACCTTTATCAAAATCTAATATAATCAATATCCCATATACAGAAATAACCCTTCCGAAGTTACAAAATTTTTGCTTCTAGTTGATATACAATGCAAAATAGATTCCGGCCTCGACTCTTACTTTTAATTAGTACTGTACTTCTTTCGAAAAAAAAACCAACAAAAACAATAACGTTCAGTTCTCTTTCTCTCCACTAGAGGCAGTGCGATCAATTACTCTATATTTTCAAGAATTTATTCTTATAAACTTTACGATTTACTTATAGTGCCAGTATGGGCAATGTTTTTATTAATTCATAACCATAACAAGAAGTTTTGAAGTTAAATAAAAATTTGTAAAGTTTTCAAAATGATTTCGCAGTACTGTTACTTTCTACATTAAATGGTTCGTTTTCAAGGCAGGTGTACTCCAATGTAAAATCATTCACTTTTTTCCAACAAAAAAAATTAGTGAGTACTTTAAAATTAAATATTAATTCCGTTACGACAATGTCTAGGAAACGATCATTAACTATTCGCGTTTTTCATGAACTATAGAGGGCGCTGCATTTTTACAAAATGGCTATTTTATCTGGGTCGCTTGTAACTAGTCAACCTAAAATTAATCATCTATTACTGATCGCTATAATGATATATGCTGCTTGTAGCTGTTTATTGAGAAATTTTATGGAAGGAGAACAATTATTGCTAGCGAGAAACATCATTTTATGTAGTATTATAAAAACAAATGAGCTCTGTGTTCAAACACAAGCTTTGACATTATCACCACCATGGCTGTTTTTATAAGCTATGTAAGCAAGAGCTTACATAGCTTAGAACCTAGAGTTCCAAGGGGCCTCAAATATTCCTACAAAAAAACAAAATTGAAGTAAAATATTATAATAAAAAAATTTTTTTACAAACCAACAAAATGTACTTTAAATATTATTCAAAATAAAAATTGTGTTTATATTAATGACTTTTGAGTTCAAGTCCAATATATTTATCAACGTTACACTATCTGGAACCTGTGACCAGTGCCCTACGCATATATATAGTATATCGCTTGACAAACGTTTTCGAGTGATCTGTTCGCTCTTCAGGTCGACTGAAAATTTGGAGTGTATATTATTTGTTGGGATCAGGTGTCGGTTCCGACTGGGTGGGCCGTTTCTGGCATGATAGTATATCGCTTGAGTATAGTATATCATGCCAGAAACGGCCCACTCAGTCGGAACCGACACCCGATCCCAACAAATAATATACACTCCGTCCGGGAATTTTCAGTCTACCCCTATGCACGAATGGAGACTTGGGGCTACTACCACATACAAACACCATTCACGTGCGATGTGTAGCTTTGGCGAAAAAGTGAAATATAGGGACATACATGTCCATTTTTATATATATATATAGATATAGATTTGTAGATTAATTAAAAATTAATTACTGGATTCATCTAAATCAGTGTTCCGCAACCTTTTTTTACTCGCGGCACACCTATGACTAGACATGACTCAACACGGCACACCAAAATGTTATTCCTCTCAATAACGTATGATATGATACTATTAATAAAATTTCGTAATGCCATAAACCACAAAACTCAATTATGTTGAGTTTTGTGAGTTACACTAGGTGGACACCGATGGCTGTGTACTATGCCAGACCAGAGTCAAGGCATAGTAACTTCAAAAAAAAGACAAAAATTAAATAAGCGTGTCATTGTGTGTCTGTATTCAGGAATTTCCTAACAATATGACATGTATTCAATATAGTGGCCTTCTGTAGTGTGATGTATGTATTTCTACTCAATTGTAATGTTCCCAGGCTTTTGTGTAGTGTGTGTGGTATCACACCTGTACAGGAGAGAACGACAGGTACAATAAGCACCCTATCCATCCTCCACAGATGCCTTATTTCCTGTGCAAGTTCCGTGTACTTGCTGATTTTTTCACTTCATGTGTTTTGTACGTTGTGAGTGTTTGGAACGGATATGTCTATAATGTATGTGATTTTATTGTGTTTGTCAATGAGTGTGATGTCTGGTCTGTTGTGGTTAATTGTTTTATCTGTGATTATGACTGTCGTAGTGCAGTTTGTGCGTGTTGTTTTCCAATACTGTCTGTTGAATGTATTTGTAGTATGGTTCGTAAATGTCTAATAATTTGTGTTTCTTTGCAAGCTCTTGATGTATTTGCTACTTGATTATGTCGATGTAAATTATGTCTGTACCAAGAGTTTGCAACCATAAGTGATGTGTTACATAGTTTTTGGCATGATGTGACATTTTCTGAAAGTGTCATTTGTGAGTGTTATATCTTTCAGTGTGTGTTTTGTGTAGTTTTTAGTATTTACGACCTGATCCTGTATGGCAATCATAAATCCTTCCGTCTCGCGAAAGAAGCATCCCCGAGCTAACCAGCTATTTGACACAGTTTTGTCAACAAAATCCTGGGCTAGGTAGGTCATAGGGATGTCTGCCATAGAGTGTTGTTTGAACCCACGATTGCTTAATTAAGTGTCTATGAATTTTATATATTCTGTCTTGTCCATATGATGCAAATGTAAGTTTAATAATGATTTTATTTAAGTCTGCTAGACTTATTGCTTTATGTAACTGTGATGTTTCTTGCTTTTGTAGAAAAACTCGCGCAGTGCTCTTGTAGTGAAGGTTTACTATATCAATCAGACCACGTCCGCCATCTTTACGTGGAAGGGTTAATCTTTCTATGGCAGATTTAAGATGACGTTGTTTACGCTTAGTAAGCGTTGTTGTTGTTTTCATTTGGAGTTGCTCAAGATCTGTGTGAGCCCAATGTATAACTCCAAAAGAATAAGTAAGTACTGGGATGACATATGTGTTTATTGCTTTAACATCATTTTATTTCATCAGTGAATGAAATACAAGCATACGAAACACAACAATTGCGATAAAAATATATAAATAAAACTTGAAATTAATAGAATATGTAAAAGTTCAAGTCACACCTTTCACCTTGTGACGGCACACTGGTGTGCTGCGGTACACCGGTTGCGGAACACTGGTCTAAATGAATCCAGTAATTGATAATTTTAAGAAAAAGAATTTTCGAAAAATTATGTATATCTTAGAAAATCAATGTATGATATTTTTATTATGAAATAACTAGTTGTATCCAGCAAAATATTGCTATAAAAATTGCTTTTAAATTACAAATAAATAGGAAAAATAAAAGAGCAAATCAATTTATTTACATAAAATTTATTAATGTAAAACAAAATTTCTCAGTATACATTAGTGCCTTAACAAATTGGAAATTAATTTTTCCTTAGCCATTATAGAAATATAAAGGTATGCTGTTGTGCATTTGAAAGAACCGTCCACTCAATTCGATAGTGACACACTCGGGATGTGGTGTTATTCTCCTTGTAAATATACAAAGTATCAATAATTCATTTTTCTTTGTCTCGAAAGAATTACTAACGTAATTTTATATTTCTTATCACTATATATCTTTTATTTTTAAAACATTTACTAAACAGAATCTAACTATTATTAGCTTAAATACAATGTAAGCCAATCAAGTCATTAGACATTTAGATCATACACTAATGCAGACATGGGCAAATGCAGCTCTTTTTGAGTTACATGTGGCTCTTGCTGAAAGTGTTAATTTCTGCTTATTATTATTTTTTTTACAATTTTATTTCCACAATTATGTGAAAATATATTTATTAAAAAAATTCAATATTTGTTTTATATTATATTTCTATTATATAATAAAATCACAGTACAGAACTGAGGTACAGAATAAAAATGTACAGAACTGCAGCTCCCATGCATTTTGCAAAACCTACATTTCAGCTCCCACTGAACTCTTGCTTGCCCACCCCTGCACTAATGTGATTGATATCGTAAAACATTTTTATGTCCAAGCAATCGCACTTGGGTATAACTTTACGAAATTAATTTCCTTAACTCTTTTGACATAAAAATTGCTAATAACATGTTAATTACAATAGTTTTTTTAACATTAAACGATATTTAAAAATGAAAACTTTAGATTAGGAAACATATTACTTAATTATACACATTATTAACTTTAATTCAATGCCTATTGAAATTTAACAAAGTTTAAAGATTATTAATAGTAATTGCACATGTACATTTAATTAAAATATTAAACAATCAACAGGTACAAAAAATATTAATATTTTATAGTAAATACATATTCAATAATTCAATTTAACAAAATAATAATAACAATAATTCAAATTTGTTGTACAGTATATGTACTTATTGATATGGCTGTATAGGTCATTATAGTAGGGTCTGAAAGTTCCAGCTTGGTTTCTGTTTTCTTGTTTTGCAAGTTTGTCTGCAGTTTCATTTCTTTGAAGTCCTGTATATCAGGACAGCTAATAGAAGGCTATTATATTTCCTGCATGTTTGAGACATTCTAGTAGGTGTTGTATACTGTTGAGTGTCGAGTGGTTTGTTATCCTACAGCTATTAATCGCCTGTAGTGCATTAAGTGAGTCTGTAGGCTATATATTATAGTCTGTATGTGGTTGTGTCTTTGTAAATGTTGGAGATCACGAAAATTGCAAACAGCTCTGCAGTATAGAACATTGTTTCTGCAGGAATTCCTACAGCATAGGTATCAACACAAAGTTATAATAATATTGTAATTATTAATACAGTAAAACCTCACTAACTCAATATACATTAACTTGAAGCTTTCTGTAGGTCCTGGGCACAGTATATAAAGGTCTTCCATATAATATTCATAAAACTGAAATTGTCAATACTTTTTAACTCAAATCAATTTTCCTGTGTACTCTCCACCCTTTTGGTTTGCAATCTTCATTGGTGCATACAGGACAGAGGGGACATATTCCACAATATTTTTGTACTAGCAAAATTTTGGGAGGACAAAAAATTTTTATTTTATACCATACTATAAAAATTAAAAGGAGAGCCAAATATTGCACACAACAAATACATCAGTATCCACTCAAGATCTGAAAATGAGAAACTTTTCTTATTCGTTGTCATCAGTCCAGTCCCTTTGCATTGAGATTGATCAGTATTTATACAGATCAATCTCAATGCAAAAAGTGCCATAAACTGTATACAATTTTGTGATCGTTCTGTGAACAGATTCTTGAGAAATGACTTGATAACTAGAAATTTACAGCCACAGAAAAATTTGACAAAATCAGGTATTAAACTTACTAATTCTAAACTAACTAGAAGTCGGTTTCTCTTTTCTACCCCTTAAACTTCAACTTAATAAGATTTTTTCATACATCATGTATTTCATTTTTATCTAATTTATAACTAACTTGTAAAAGAACAAATAACCATAATAGTGTGTGTCACATAATCTCATTTATTCCATAATTTTTTTAGAATCCCACTTTACTATCAAACAATAAACACATTTACTTATTACATATTAATTTATTGTATTGTCTTATTTATTAAATTAAATATTTATTTCTTAATTATCAATTTTATTGATATAAATGAAAAACTATATATATTTTTATTTAAAATAAATATATATTTGGACAAATACAATATTTTTCATATCCTTTTTACTCTGTCATCAAACTGATACAAGAAATCACTGTAATACTATACAAATTTATTTGAAAAAGAATAATAATATGAATTCCAAAAAAATATATTTTTGAAAATATAGATACAGTATATTTATTCATAGTCTGTACTCTTGTTTTGTCTTAAATTTTATTTATATATTTATTTCACAATAAACTAAAAATAACAAATAATTGTAATAACAGAATTGTTTGTCTAAACCTTTATAGATTAAAATTAGCCTTAAGTGTTATTTGGTATATTAATGAGGATTTATTTAACTTTAGTAATGACAACAATTTTCCATTCAAATTCTAATAAATTTGTGTTTTCAAATACCTGTTTTCTTTTAATTAATTTATTTTTATTTTATTTGATTATTTCTCACAATGAAATGTAATATAAATGATACAATGCTTTCTTTACATCTGTTTAATTCTCTTTTCTCATTTGCCAAGTCACATTTCAGGTCTTTGCCCCTCTTCTGTCAGCTACAATCGAAGGATCTAATGATTTGCAATATAACATTTAAAATAACAAGTATTTAACAAAGAATGTACTTTTTTCCATTTAGGTGTTATACATTTTTCAAAAATATATAACAGTGTGGCTCTTTCCTTTAAAATGCTAAAATACTTATAAAAGTTTGGGTTCTTAAATGATAATTTTCTCATCTTGCAGCTCAACAAGTTATCAGCATTTTAATCTCAAACCCATTTACAAACTTGGAGACTAATAATCTCTAAAATTTATCTCATTTCTTAAAATATTTAAAAAACTGTTTTTTAATAAAAGATTTTTGCTTACAATACCTATAAAATGTTTTAACTTAATTGTACAAGTTTTAATTAGTAGATTTATTCATATTCGGCATAAATGAAATTTTAATATTTTTACATTTAGTCATGCATTTACAAATTTATATGTATATTTCATTAAATTATTGACACAATCATTACATATATACTTATTTTTAGCATTTTATAATATTTAAAGCCAGTTTTCATTTATTTTGATGCTAAGATTTTCATTATTATTCTTACTTTTGAGGATTTCTACACTTTCTTTAAATTTCCTACTATATGTATTTTTTTCTCTTTGTAAAATTTTAACATTTTCTCTGTCTACATTGCAATTATTTGGTGTATTTTATTTTATACTATGCTACGTTGATGGGAGATATTTATTTGGTGAAATTATAATTACTTGCGTAAAAAGTATATCTGCAGAAAATTGTGTTACAGATTCATTATACAGTGGTGCCTCGTATAACTTACTTAATCCATTCCAGGTGCACATCTGTTAAGTGAAAAGTCCGTTATACGAAATGCATTTTCCCATAGAAATATATGTTAAAACATAATTCGTTCCACAGCATAAAATAACTATACTGTACCATTAAAAAAATGAAAATGGAGCAGTCACCAATTATGCCAGGTAGTCAGATGTTGTGAGGAGGAGGTGGAGGAACACTTTCTTCGCACATTCATACAGATACAGACTTTGTACACATTGCAGCAGGTCTCTTTTTATTGTTTTTTAATCGGAGTCAGATTCAGGAGAGACTACCGGAGCTTGCAGGGTCAACTCCTCTTGTTCCATCCTTTGCTTTTTGCCTGCTGGCTTCTTGAAAAACATGTCCAAGATGATCTGTTTCTCTCTCTTCTTCAACACCTGTCGGAAATGACAAGCAAGGGTGTCATTGTAGAGATCATTGATCCTGGTGGCCTCAGCTCTGTTTGGATAATGAGTGTTGGTAAACTCCTGAACCTCTCCCATTCAACAAGGAAGCTGTTGTCAACTTTCACTCCTTCTGATGATTTCTTGCATTGTTTCAATTGAAATCACTTTTCTGTTTTTTTAGAAACCATGATTTGCAAAATACTTGAATAAATGTAAATACCCTGCACACGTAATAAACAAGGGAGCAAGCCGAATCCCAACAGAAGCTCTGTACTTCATATATACTAATAATATATTCTAATAACACTAATATATTATGAAAATACTGTAGCAGATTGTCATTGGAAATGGCAAGAGTGGAAATATCATTCGCACTTGTTCACAGAAAGTTTGTTGTTCACCTCACATAACTGCCGAACGGAAAGTCTGTTGTTCGCAGCCAGTCCGTTGCTCGAGTCACGTAACGGCCAAACAGAAAGTCTGTTGTTTGCAGCGTCCGTTATTTGAGGCGTATATTATAGAAGGCACCACTGTATTCCTATTAAAGGTGTGGAATATTTTCTAGAAAAACTTATTGAATAACCTCCCAATATATAACATTTTGTGTTTTATCATCAGGAACACAAACAGATTTGCACTACCGTGAGCACACAACAGAGTTGGCAATGTGAAAAGCAACTGCATCCCAAGTCAAGTCCCATAACTCTCAGGCTTTGGCCCTGAGACTTGTTAATGGTCACTGCCAAAGCATAGACTGACTGGAAATTGTAGGCATTTACATTTGAATAGGTAGTTTGTTGGGATTAATGGTATGCTATTAAATAATATATCTGTCCTTCAATTTTGAATGTTGGCATGAAATTTCTTTCAAGTATTTCAGTGGCACTAAAACTTGTCATTTGGAAGGCCCTATTGTGCTTTAAAAAAATATTTAGTGTCAGGATGAGTCCCATTTAATAGTGATAGAAAAAGTTCAGGGACAAGTACAACACCCAGTTTAACTTTGCCAGAAGAGTAGCAAATCATGTGATTCATTCTTCCACTTCAGAGCACTGCAATACCCAAATACTTTATCTATAGACCCAATATTAGCTGATGATGAATATGATGAATAATCTAAGTGTGTCATAAATAAAAGCACTTCAGAGTTTTTTGGCCAAAGATTTGTCGTTTTTGAGTAGGCATAATCTTTGCTCACACAAATAAATAAAACTCATGCAAAAATAGGTAGGCCTAATGAATCACGAACACAATTCAAAAACTTGCCATATGTACACGTACTGCCATCTAGCATAATGATGTCACTTTTTAATTCCTCAAAGATTTTGCTAATTAACTAATTATAATTTAATGTCAGTTCTTCAAATATAAAAGTACACTTCAATAATACACTTTTCTTATAGATAATGCCTTGACAAAGTACTAATTCATGTATTGCCATCTAGTGAATAGAGAGACAAATAGACTAGACAGAAATCCGTTGCAGTTTTATTTAATTAATAAAAAATCTGTAGTTTGATTAGTTTTATTTAATTAATAAAAAATCTGAATGTTTGATTAGTGGAGAACATTATGTTCTCCACTAATCAAACATTCTGGGGATCATAAAGACACTACAGTTAAAATTTAGTAATGATTGGTTCAGTGGTTTTTGCAGTTAATTGGAACAAACAAAAAAATACATTGTCTCTTTATATAGTAGTATAGATAAAATAAAAAATAGAATCATCTAAATCAGAAAAGCAAACAAACTGACAAAGGAACACTATACCTTTGTTTACATTAGCATGTTATTTCTTACAATATCAATTAATACTTTCATTTTCTTTTTCCTGAACTTCAATTGTCTAGTAGCATCATCATCTGCAAGGTCCTAATAAGCAGCCCTTGAAACTTTGGCAACAATTTTATTTCCTGTTCTCTGCTTTGTGCCACGAGACATCATTAAGTTGATTTTTCATGATGAAAAACATTCAAATTAAACTTGACTAGTGAAAAAATGAAAATAAACTATACGCCTGTATTAATAATTTGCATATCATTAGAAAATATTGTTTTAGTACTTAGTGTACTGGCAATTATGAGATGTACTCAGTAGGCTTAAAGCCTGCAATTCCACAAAAAAAAAATGCATACCGTCCACCAAAAGCACGAGTTAATTTGCAGATCACATCCAGAAAAGAATGCTCATCACTAGTCTATGACGACAAATTTTTAAAATAAAAAGAAAATAGAGACTGGTTTGACAATCTTTCTTTTTTGAAAATATAACCTAAAAACTAATTCTATTAATTCCTAAACAAATATAATATACTGAATATACTTTGTGTATATGTATATTTAGAGTTGTTTTTGAAAATCAGTTAAAACTGTTATAACATTTGGATGCTAAATAAATACATGGATGAGGATGTTTGAATATATTAGTTCATAGTTTAATTGAGCTCTGACAGGATACAAGCTACACTGATCAATAGGGAAATTGTAGTAATAATAATAATTGCATACAAATGATGTTTTAGTTATATGTTATAATGTTTACATTTTTTTTAATATACAACAAGAATATTTAAAATAGATGTAAATTATAATTATAATAATAATATAGCATGTTATGCAACATAATATGAGATGATAAAAACAGTTTCATAAAGCATCAGTTAATATATAATTTCATCGTGTAAAAATCCACAGAAAATTGAATGCGCAGATTCTATATTATCATACTGTACATATTAATACAACCCAAATAACTATTTAAGGTGTTTAACATTTTATTTTCTCAATAAATGTAACCTTATCAATCTTCTTTTTTCAAAATATGACATAAATAAAAATTTGAATCAAGAAATTATAACCGTGTACATTTATAGAATATTTTTTCAAATAGACATAGTTATCTAGTTCATGGACATAGCAGCCAGATGGCAGAGTGGTCAAGGTAGCAGCCTACCGCTCTGGGGACCCGGGTTCGAATCTAAATGGGTTGAAAAATCCCCAGGAATTTTTTGGGGGATGGTCTGTTTGGATATGTTGGGCCCCGTCCCTCACCACCTGGCAGCCCCATTTGAATATTTTTTCAAATAGACATAGTTATCTAGTTCATGGACATAGCAGCCAGATGGCAGAGTGGTCAAGGTAGCAGCCTACCGCTCTGGGGGACCCGGGTTCGAATCTAAATGGGTTGAAAAATCCCCAGGAATTTTTTGGGGGATGGTCTGTTTGGATATGTTGGGCCCCATCCCTCACCACCTGGCAGCCTGGCCAAACCCATAATGGGCTTGCAAAAAGAGGTCCACTTAGTGCCCACAGGGTGGAAATAGTTAAAAAAAAAAAAAAAGTTCATGGACATAGTCTCTGCATTCTTAAACTCAGCATAATCCTTATTGTTTCAAACAGCAAGAATTTAACTAATTTTTACACATTTTTACAAGAATAAGAAACAGTTTCTTTTACTTACTGAAACAAATAATTTCTTGCAAGCTAAAACTTTACCAAAACTATAACATATTAAATGTTAATGTACTGTATTGCAAAATTTATCAAGAATAGTGCCAAATACAGACAACTATATATTTCAAAGTTTTCTATACTCCAATCCATTTTACTAGTTTTATGAAAGTTTAAAAATATATTAAGTAATTATAAATTTTTAAATTTCTGTATATATATAAATTATAGTATACATATCTTTTTTTTTTTTAATATTTTATAAAAAGCACACTTTACATACAAAGATTTCATTATAATTTCACAAACACATTTAATCCACTAATAAAAATTTTGACATTTAATTTCAATTAAATAAATATGAAATAAAAATAAGTCATTTTATTGCTTTAAAATACTTCAAACGTAAAAAAAATTTTCTATATTACGAAATGTTTAGTTTATTATCGATAAATACTTTGACTTTACTTCGAATTTTTCCAACTCGATCGAGTAAATTAAGCAAATACCCACCTTAACATTGGCGAATCGATATCGAATGACTTCTCTCCTTGTACGCCTTCATCTCTTTTCGGCATAGAGGCCATCATGGCTTTCCTGTCTTCTCTTTTCTTGCAAATAGATGACGTATGTATACATTGCATCAGTCTCAAATTTATAATGCGATCGATACATTCGAATAGAGTTCTCCTGGCTAAAAGCATGGCCGATCTTAATACGGTTACTCTTTTTTTTATTTTTTTCTTTTCCTTTTCGGTGACGAAGCTGTAATATAATCTTTAAATATAACAACTAAACAACCATATTTGACTGTAATGCAGCAGTATTATAGCATTAGTGATGAAGAAACAAAAATTGCCGTTTGAGGCAGGAGTGCAAAATATAGCCAATATATCGCGGCGAAAAAATTTTCCTTACTTTGCTTTAAATATTAATTATTTATAATGATAATATTTTTTAACGTAAATGATTAAAGGTGTTATATAATTTTAATGTATGAAATTATTTCGTATATATATATTTGAATTTGCTGAAATTATTACTTTCGATAAGTGCGTGTCGTGTTTTTTTTTTTTTTCAATGGGAATAAATTTTTAGTAATAAATTTGACTAATTGCGAATGACTTAAGAAAAGAATCTTTTCTCTCCCGTTATTTGCAGTGATAGAATGGTAGATCAGAAATAGGTACTTTCATTCGTACATTAATTAAGTTTCACGCAAGATATTGCTGATATGTATGGAGTGTTTACGTCGCTTAAAAAATGTCCTAGATAGGTATTATTCTTGAGAATACCCGTAGACACAAGAATATATATATGCATACATTTGTAACTAAACAATCGCAGCGATTTAAAAAATTGCGACTGTCGTTCTACCCAATGAATAACACAGACAAGCATGAACATGCACCCACTTGCGATAATCTAGTCGCAGTTTTGAAGCAGTCTACAGTCTTGTTCTGGTCTCTAGTCTGAGTCTTAAGACGTCGTCTTGAGACTCAGCCGGCAGAATTTTCTGCTAGGAATAAATTTTTAGTAATAACTTTGACTAACTATTATAAAAGGGTCTATTTAAAACACCACTAACAGTGCAAAACTATTTTTTGTCATTCGGTAATACTGGAAAACTTTGCAGAGTGCTCACATAAATTTTCAAATAACTTGTAAAACTGCCCTTTCAATAACCTTTGATTTGTTATTGGATGTACCCAATAACGATGCTTCTGCCGTTTACTTCTTGCCCGAATCAAAAGAGCAATCACACAAGTAATTTCAATGACATCCATTGGAAAACTATTCTAATTGAACAATTTATCTATCGTGGTGTGTATCTTGTACATTTTCTGCGGCAGCGATTTATTACTCGCCGCGACTAGAAATCACAAGTGGAGGCCTAGCCTAACAGTCGATATATATCATTCTAACCGGTAAAATTCACTAACCAATCTATGAGATAAAGAGCAAGTGCAGGGACGCACATACGGGAGCAAAAAAGAAAATTGCCCTGGGTCATAAGGAAGTAGCAGTCCCTACACAATATTTTTTCATTCACTTCCTTTACTTTAATTAATATAATTTAATTTGTTAATGAACCTGAGATAAAATATCAGAGGGTAATAGAACCTTATTTTACCTCAGGTTCCATGAGAAATGATTCTCATGAATCTTCAATACAGTCTACGTATGGTTTTCAGACCAGGAAGTGCTTTCTTATCATCGATAAAGTGGACTAAATAGAGAAGTAATGTATTTAAGTATTGAATAAAAACCAAGATTATCATCATATTAATGCATCTATTTAGGATGGAAATGACTTTGTTATATGAAACATATATAGTGAACCTATATATGTGAGTGGCCAACATATAGTGAGTGGGATGTAATCGGCTTTTAAGAGCAAGGTCGCCTAGAATGTAACCGAGGTCTACAATAAAATACAGTGGAACCACGGTTAACGAACGTCCTGCTTAACGACCAAATCGGTTAACGAACTTTTATTTTGCAAAAATTTTGTCTCGGATAACGAACTTAACGGCTTTTTGTGTCAAATTTGTAAGCTTGCCGACTTTTAGGGGGAATCAGTTAATCGTTTGTCGGTGATGGTCTAGGGTCCATTTGTACGTTGGTGGTGGCGGAGGAGACAAAGATGACAAGTATTTTACAGTGAAAATCGTTTATTAGAACGTTCACATATTTGAGGTGTTGGAAGTGGCTTATCTACAGTATTTTCTCCCTGCACTGAGGAGTGGCGTATCGCTGGTCCTACGATAGTGCAAGCTGATCAGTCGTAGCCCCAGAGCGGACGAGATGGGTTCGCTTCGATGGGTTCGTTACAGAAGCGATTGTAGGTGACAGAGCTGCAACAACTGGAGCCATGCAGGAAGAACAGATGAAAGTCTTACAAGAAGAGCATTCGTCAGAGTAAGAGGCTAGGGAAGAAATCACCAGTGCTGAGATCAAGGAAATTTGCAGAAAATGGAATGATGTGCAGGAATTTATCGAGAAGCACCATCCTAACAAAGTTGTGGCTAATAGGGTCATTAATTTAATGAACGGACACTGTGCTAGCACATTTCAGAAAAATTTTGATTAAGAGAGTAAGATAATCAACTTTAGACCACTTTCTTGTTCCTTATCAAAAGAGACCTCGACTCGAAGAAACTCCCGTTGCAGTGCTACCCGATATTTTTATGGAGGGGATCCCTCTTCCAAGCATTAAGCTCCGTAGAAACAAAGGTATGTGCAGTGTTACTTTATTAAATAAAGTTTTCATATTTGTTGCTGTAATAATAGATACTACGTTTTCTTATATTTTCATCAAAGAAAACCTATTTTACAAATAAAATTACAAAAATACTGACGGCTAGAACGGATTAATTGTATTTGCATTAATTTCTACAGGAAAATTGCTTCGGTTAACGAACGGACTCGTGGAACGGATTACTTTCGTTAACCGGGGTTCCACTGTACATTTTGGGAATTCTACAACAAATTAAATTATTATGTCAAAGTAAAAGAAGAAAACAAAAACGCTGTTTAGGGATTATATTTCCTCAGAGCCCAGGTTAAGTTGCTCCTTCCGCCCATAAGGGCAGCATGTTCCTGGGTACAAAGTAACTATGATCTACCACCACATTTTTATTCTTCTATAAAATTGATTAATTTACTGTTATGAAATTATACTGTAAAATGTAGTTTGATTTGTTTATTGCAGGTAATTGGCGTTCCAGGTTACTTTTGGTAAAAACACTAAGGTATATAAACATACAGCAGCTATTTTATCATTCATCACAAAAAAAATTTTTTATTTATTTTATTTCCATTCATCGTACAAATTATAAGTTTCTCTTCTCTTTGTTAAACATACTTTTCACACAACTGAAATTGTTTAGGGCATAACAGAACAACTTCTAAAATAACAAAACTTACATACAACAATCGATGCATAGAGCCCGTTCCTTTTCTTCGTGTTTGTCGTTCAGTGTCTTCAAGTGTTTTTATAACTGTGTCTCAATCAGAAACAAAGACGACCATTCGTTATCTCGTACAGCCAGGACCGCTTAAGAGCATTTGGCGCGATAAGTGCCCTTTAACTGGTGTTGATTGTGGACCTCTAAATTTTTGCGCCCTAGGCTACTGCCTAGTGTCCCTGCATAAAAAAAAACTAACAATTACATGTATAACATAAAACTCTTAGCGATGGTTAAACCATGAGTTTTATTACACTCCAAACTAAACGTTTCCATCCGAATAGAAAATGCTTCAAATGACAACATTTCTTTTTCTTTAGTTCTCTAACACAAAATAGTTCTGGAAAAAATGTCTGTTTATTTTTATTCTTTTATGCGATTTGGTTACGCAATTATCAAAATCAATTACTGTATTTTAATTGAAAAATAATATAGCTTGAAATATTAGAGGAAACTTCAAAATTTTTTGCTGAGTGTTCAACAAAAAATGTTTTCTATATAATAAATGAAGCGATCGAAGAAATAGTTCTTGGACCATCGAAAATTTGGCAAGCGATCACATGAGTATCATTAGATTATTGGCTTTATAACTTAAAATTGTGAAAATTTTATCATATAATTGCATTTGTCACTATATCTTGTTAATAATGTCACAAAAATAAGCATTTTACAATTCTAACAGTTTGTTATCATAATTAATTTCTTACGTTTTTCTCATATGCAATGCAGCGTTTCCATTTAAAAAAATAATCCAATAACGAGTTGCTTAATTTTTCCGGCAATATTTGGTGGTACTATCTGTTATATTTTATTTTAAAAACATTTATTTTTTTTTTAATTACTGTATATAAAAATGAATGTTTGTCTGTATGTCCTTCATGCATTACCACACCGTTTATCCGATTGCCATGAAGCTTTGGGAAGTTTTTTAATACACTCCCGCGAAGGTTTCTGGCATTTATCCTACGATAGATGGCGCGCGTTTACACGAGCATTCGAGCAGTGTGTGTTCGATCGATTTGAAATTGTGAAGACCATTTCCCCCCTTCAAAAAATATCTCTGCATTTGTGAACTGTTATTTACGATATTTGTAATAATTTTTTTTAATCACTTTATTTTAAATTTTTTTGCTAATTATGTATTCGCTCGAACTTCGTTAAAACTTTAACCGTACCCCGAACAACAACCGAAGTTATAGGAAGAAATTCGCGTATTTTACCGATCTAGGGATCCCCCTTTTCCAAATTTTAATATCGACTCAAAATAATTTAAAAAGACAAATTACAATAAAACTGTTTATTATCCAACTATCAGAAATTTCACAACATGCCAAGGAAGAGAGGAAGGAGCAATTAAATAATTAAAATTATAAAGGATTAAAAAATATATATATAAAAATGGGGAATATCGCACTTCTGACAATCGCTGCAAGTGTATGAGCTAAATTTGGAGAATCCGTGCTTCTCGCATGGACAACTATATGTGGCCGGCTGACGCGTCGGAAAACCTGATTTATTCGTGTACGCACTAGACGAAAAAACAAAAAACATCGTGTATCCACAAACACTCCGATAAATAAATAGAATTGAAACGACATTTTGAAATGTTTCCCCGATGAAAATGAATAATAATAATAATAAGTTTCAATAAAAATGATAAAATGTAAATTGAATTTTATCATAACGAGTTTGCTTGAATTTCCTTTCTTCTGAGATCGCAGCAATGCGCGACGGGTAAGCTAGTTTATTTATAAAGAAAAAGGTGCTTAGCATATCATTTACATTTTCAGCTCTCATAATTAGTTCAAATATACATACAGGGTTGATTACAAATAATCTTTCTGATTGACATATTGCTTACAAACAAAAGAATATAGGATGATCATTTGTGGAGCTCATAAGAGAAAAACTCAAAAATTTTTATCACCAAGTTAAAATATGTTCTATGTAATGATATATGGCAAGCTGTTTGGATTATTCTTTTTCTCTGAAAACATCATAGAACATGACTTTACACAGCCAGACAGCTTTGTCTAATGTCTTAGCTGCTATATGCAACCTGATGGCAGTGGTGTATTATCCTAGGGACAAAAAGAGCAATTTCTGGAGCCCTAAAACCAATCTTTTATAAGAAACTTCCCACAAAAACAATTTTCCCCAGAAAAATGTCTAGTCAGCACTGCACATGGGCCCCCTAATTCAATATTGTCTTGTTCATGAATCTATAATTGATAATTAGCCTCCTTGCTTGCCAGATCTAACCCCATGAACTTTTTAATGTGAGGATTCATTAAAGACAATGTTTATGTTCTGCTATTGCCAAGAATATTAGAATGAGAATTACAGCAACTCTGCCAATGTCACCAAGGCTATGCTGTATGGGACAAGATAGAATATCGTTCAGTGTACTTTATGTTGAGCAATAAAAGGTAACCATATTGGATTGAGTACATATTATTGGGTTAAAGGTCAAGGGGGTTGAAAGATAAAGGAAATCTCCTTTATCTCTACCCCCTTGTATCTCCAGTAGAGTCAGACTTAATGACGATTTTACTGATTATTAGCACTTACAATTTTTTTATAAAACCTATCCCTACCCACAAAATTAAGCTTTTTGTCATTTTATAATACAGTATATAGATTACTGTTTTTGATAACTACTGACTGAAAATTTTAATCTTTATTCAATTTTACTCAGATCAAATAAACTCAAAACCAGCAACATATAAAAGGAATTTATTTTTCAAGATATTCTGACAATTTTTATACAGAATTTGGCATTTGAAGTTTGTTTCAAATAATGCAGCTGAAATATATATATCACATTAGTTACAACACTTATAGATTCATCTTTTCTTAGTTTTGAATTTTAGAATAATTTAGAATTTTCATTAATGTTAAGTAATTAAGTAACTTCCATTAATTAACTTAATTCCTATTATGTTTTCAATATAATTGAATTTTATAATAAAATACTTATTAAAACTATTATTGCAAAATATGATTAAAAATATTTTTTACAAAAATAAATGGTTATAAGGATTAATAAAATTTAACTTTTATTCAGATACATTTATTACAAGATTTTGTACAAAGCATTGGACCATTCTTAAGTATTATTGTAAAATGTATCACAATAAGAAGAAAAATTTTTAAGTTTACAAATTTTTATAAATCCACGAAAATATTTTTAAATAAAAAGATCAGATTTAGCATAGAATTTTAATACAATCTGTTTCAAGGATATAATTCTTAAGAATAAAAAGCTGAATCTAATTTAGCATACATTTTTTACATCATTTTCTCCATCAATATTTTAAATGCCTTAAATTTAAAAATATATTTGATTCTAAAAAAGAATATATANAATAATTTACTTTGGTATATGCTTCCAACATGTATTTTATATATATATATATATTTTTTTTATGTATATAATATAAATAGCAGCGTAATGTACAGAAAAATGAGTACAATCCTAATTACTATGGCAGGTTTATATTTCATTTGTATACTGGAAGTAAATTCAATTGCTTTATCATTGAAGATATTGCTACTTTAATTCCTTGTGCTAGTTGTTCAACCGAAAAAGGTTGATCCACTGGAGGAACATGAATAAATGCTGTGGCAGGACTTACATTTAGTGAAGTGTAATATATAAATTCACATAAATACCTGAAATATAAATAAAAATAATAAATAGAGCAAGATTAAATCTTAAATTCATTTAAATTTAATGCATATTTACACATTAAATAAAATTTATGAAATTTTTAAAAATTGAAAATATTCTTTTATTATTAAATAAACAGCAAATCGATTTTGTTTCTAAACATTTATTAATAATTCCATATTTATTAAAAAATATAGTATTATAATATTACCAAGCATATGTATTGTACATTTAAATGTGTTAACAAACAAAGAAAAAAGTTAATTTGAACCTTTCAATTTAAAAAGCTTTGGATGCCTTTTGGATGTTATTATTTGAATGTCAGTTTTGTTTGAAACATCATGTAACTAAAGACAAAAACTTAAAACCTGGTAGGCCTAATGATCTTAGCCTCATCCTATTTTATCTGTACAACCTGCTAGGAGGTATAAGTTGCTAAGACCATGGTGCTGAGGTTTTTTCAATGGCATATTTGTTTTCCTTAGTTCTTTGTGTTAGTTTGTGTCTGGTAGTGCTCACATATGCATTAGTCCTCAATTGAAATAGTATAAACACCCTAGGAGTTGGTGTAGCTAGGTAGATCCTTGTCATTGTGTCTAATTCCAAAAATCATCAGATTATGCTTTATTTAGAATGTGCTTCCCATTCTTTTTAATTTAAATTATTTCTGTTGTGCTTAATATGTTTTTGAATATTCTTTTTGTTCTTTTTTCTTTTAAGTTAGGTGTTCCAACTGAAAAAGGCTTACAGAAGTAAGTTGAAAACATTTTTGATTGATTAAATATATTGCTGGAGTTATACAAGGTGTACTGCTTCTTTCAATTATAAAAATATCTGGGATATGTTGTTTATTACACTGTCTTTCAAAAACAGACAAATTTGCATCAACAGACTACAAAGTTGATTGATTATTACTAATATACACATTTGAGTGCATGTGTAACAGTTGTTAGTACACAAACTTATGAAAGATGACAAGTTAACAGATGACTAAATGACTGAGGAAGTATTCCAACTGGCATGGCACATTATCAGAATTTGCAAAACCTAAGTCCTAAAAATTGTAATGTTGATTATGTTTCTTCAAAAAGTCAATCACTATTTTTAATTTTCATAGAATAAATATAAGATAGAGAATGAAAACAAAGTCCCAGTTCAGTTCAAGTCTAGCACTAGTATATTGTGTGAAATGAGTGAATCACATCAGTTGAGTGAACATTGGTGTCCTATATTTTGCAAATTCACACACAACACAGAAACTGAAAGACAACACCAGTCACACAATCACAGCCATCAATGTCATTATGTTCTGCTGGGTGTTCTTAAACATGATTCAACATGCACAGCTGTGTATAGATGCAACAGAGACCATCATCTGTGATGCAAGCAGTTGGTTTCTGTGTTTATTACTGTACTAGCAGACCCCGCCATGCGTTGTTGTGGCTCAAAATGTATCTATTGTAAATGTATAACACTTCCCCCGTGGGGGGGGGAATTTTTCGAAAAATTTCTTCTTAGTGTACATTCTGTTGACGTACCCTATTAAAACGCAATCAAAAACGCAAAAATCCGCATTTAAAATAGTATCAATAGAAGCAGAGTTCTTTACGGAAAGCTTTAATTAATCCTAACCATCTCCCTTCAGTAGGGGGAAATTTTGACACGTATATTATATAAAAAGATGTGCGTATTCGAATGCAGCGTTGTGTCAAAATTTCAAAGAAATCG
>NW_019384492.1:210466-268521 GCF_000671375.1 Centruroides sculpturatus
TTAATCCTTTATAATTTTAATTATTTAATTGCTCCTTCCTCTCTTCCTTGGCATGTTGTGAAATTTCTGATAGTTGGATAATAAACAGTTTTATTGTAATTTGTCTTTTTAAATTATTTTGAATTGATATTAAAATTTGGAAAAGGAGATCCCTAGATCGGTAAAATAGGTAAATTTCCTCCTACAACTTCGGTTGTTGTTTGGGATACAGTTAAGGTTTTAACAAAGTTCGAGCGAATACATAATTAGCAAAAAAAGTTAAAATAAAGTGATTAAAAAAAATTATTACAAATATCGTAAATAACAAATGCATATATAGAGAGATTTTTTGGAGGGGGGAAATAGTCTTCACAATTTCAAATCGATCGAACACACAGTAAAATGCTTGTATACACGTGAGCCATCTATCATAGGATAAATGTACTATGCCAGAAACCTTCGCAGGAGTATATTAAACTTCCCAAAGTTTCACAGCAATCAGATAAATGGTGTGGTAATGCTTGAAGGACACACACACACACACACTTTTATATATATAGATTAAACTTAGCAACACATAAAAGACCAAAGCATTTTTTGTGAAAAAAATTGTATATAAAATATTGTTTTATATATGTGTTAATGTTAGAATATTTTAATCACTTTTTTATATAATTTTGTAAAATAAGAGAGATTGTAAAAAATAGAAGTTTTTAATGGTGATGTAGGTCAGTTAAAATGGTTGTAAAATTAAAACAATCTGAGGAGGACAACATTATTGTTTGCTTCAAAATGCTTATTGGTTTTTTATATGTTGCTAAGTCTGTTATTGGTTGTATTTGAACCAAATGTTTAATTGATTATGCAAAATACAGACAAAAGGCATTTAATATTTATTATGAATATATATCATACTACATAGATTTCATATTTTTTTCTTTTTTCTAAAATTTACTGTAGTGACTTAAATGGAGCAACTAAATTATTTTTGCAAATATAGGCAGTCAATTTCCTAGATAGTGATCTGTCTAAAATGAGAGAGAATTAAATATAATATATCATATATTTCTTTAAAATAAAGAATTATTCAGCTGAAATGAATGACACTAAAAATTATATTTGAAATAAGATAAATTTTTATTCATACCTTCCTGCATCATTTGATACCACAGCTGGAATCTGCAATCCTGAAGAATTAACATCATGACTAACTTGATACATGTCAATTTTAGTTTGTAAACATTTAGAACCACATTTCACACAACAACTTGATGGTGGAAGATTTCCAGTTACATCTGGTGATTCATATCCATTATTATGTGCTAACTGTTCTAACACAAGTGTTTTTGCTGAGCTGGAGACTCCACAATGTACCACCATCTAAATAATTACAAAATATTATATTGAATATAAATAAAAAATTTAAGAAATAAAATTCTACGTACGGAAAGCTAGAACTTCTGTAAATAAGTAATATAAAATCGTTGACACTTTTTCTAGCAATTTTCTTTAATCAAACTAACATTTTTGGTTATATTTAATGGCCTTCTTCAGGTTTGGCAATATTTGGAATTTCAGATATTCAAAAATTTGTTTTCGTTCTGAAGACGTCATGGTTTTTACAAAAAAGTTTTTTTCTTTTCTTTTAACAAAATTTCTTTTAAATTACAATCATTAAATATACATGAAAATAGAAAAAATTTAAACACAATTAATAAATGTAAATGGATAACAAATTAGAGTTATACTGTACATTAATTTGTTTTCTTTCCTGTGACGTCAATGTTTTTACAAAATTATTAAAACACGATTAATTAATAAATATGTAAATGGATAATGAATTACAGAGAATGACTATTGCCGATAGGATTAAAATATATATAAATTCATAGGATTGCAATGTCATATATCGCGTGAGATAGCTGGGTTAGCCCACTTCCTTTAGAGGAAGTGTCAATGAGTGATTGCCAGGCCATAGATAGTGAGTATGCATCTCTGCTGTTAATGCAATTTTCTTTGAGGGATTTTGCAAAGATTTCCAGTGTTTCTATTGTTCTTAGCTTGCTGTTATCGAGTATTGGTATTATAATCTTAGCTTCTTCCCATTTAGTCATTATACCTGGCTCACTTGCATATTGGGCTGGGGTGGCACTAAATTTCTCATTCTGCATATCATACTTATGCTCCGTTAACATACATAGTCTGTTAACATACAAAGTTAATATACATAGGCTCTACCAACAGATCATTAGCAAAAAGCTATCCTTTTTGCTAATGAGCCTATATATGTTAACTTTTTGCTCCTATTAAATCTGTTGTCGTCCAGTGATACAGAGTATATTCCAGGTTTTCTGGCTTCACTGCATTTATCTTTGGTATTGGCAAGAAGTTTATATATTGAAGGGTTACATTTGTAGGATAGATCTGCTTTGACCTTCTTGGCTATGATTTTATAGGTTTGGCTCATTCTAGTGCCAAAATCAACTACTATGCATTTTCTTTGCTGTTCTAGAGATCTGGAATTTATGGTTTTTGTTTCTAGGTTGTCTTGTATTTTGCAAGCTAGCCTTTCTATTAACTTACTGCTGTAACCATGGGCTATGGCAATGTGTTTTATGCATTTCTTGTAATGTGTCCTTGATGTTAGAGGAATGGGTAAAAGCTCTTCAGATCAGAACCCTGTATGCTGCTATTTTATAAATATATGGGTCGTTGGATGTTGAGGGGATAAAGCAAGATTGTAGGTTAGGCTTATGGTATACTTTTGTAGCTATAAACCATTTCTCAGGTGTATCTGGAGGTCAAGGAAACGGGCTGTCTTACCACCACCTTGATCTAATTTTAACATAAGCCCAAATGGGTTGTTATTGATAGCCTGCAATATTCTATCTATATCTGGCTTAGATCTCCAGATAATAAGAAAGTTGTCAACATAACATGTGTATAATATGATTTCTGATCAGAGGTTTTCTAGGACTTGAAACTCCAATTTTCTAACTACTAATTCACAGAGGTTCAACCTCTGTGAATTAGAAGTTGTCATCAGAACAAAAACAAATTTTTGAATATCTGATGTTCCAAATATTGTTGAACCTGAGGAAGGCGATTAAATATAGCTGAAAGCATTAGTTCAATTAAAGAAAATTGCAAGAAAATTGTCGAAGGTTTTATATTACTTATTTAAGAAATAAAAACAAAAACTAAATATTTACATGTTTAAGTTTTATTAAAATTGTTGTTGTTATCGAAATATGATATGTAAAAATCTCAAAATATATTTTAATAAAATATATTTTGAGATTTTTACATATCATATTTCCTCAATTCTAAGACACACCATGCATTTAAATTCAAATCTTATGATGTGTTTTTGGAGGGAAACATTTTTAATGATCAATTTTATTAAGATTTTTTAGAAAAACAATACAAATGCTATGAAAGAGGTAATGTTTGGCAGCTCTACTTCCATGTTGTTCTGATACTACATACTATATTAAAATAAATAACTGTTAACTTTAATTTTATATAATTGTGTTGTATAATAGTGTCTAATAAATAATTATATGTTGTATAATAGTGCCATCTTCAAAACATTCTAAATGTTATACAGCTACAGCAAAGCTCATTTGAACTGACATTGATGTTAAACAGTATAAATGAAAATGCATGTTATTGTTGTTGTTGTTGTTGCTGCATAATGCACTTATGATATATTTGCAATGACTGTTGACTTATTTTTGACTATGAATGTAAGACCCTGTAAATTCGAAGACATATCTATATTTTAGTCAAGTAAAAATGAGGGAGAAGTGTCTTTGAATTGAAAAAAATAAGATATTTATTCTGTACATTAATACAATATAAGATGCCAAAAAACTCTTAATATACTATTTTTTGGGGTTTTTCCTTTTTACATATAAATAATATTAATCAAAATCAGTAATAATTTTTCTAAATAGAAAATATTTTATCTAAAGTAAAAATTTAAAAATTCTAACATTTTAGTACTTTTTGACATTAACCATTTGTCATCAGAAACAATTCTGTTACTATAGAACAGTGTTTTTCAACCATTTTTATCTCATGGAACACTTGAACCCACAATTAAATTTTGTTACAACAATTTCCTCAAAATAAATCACATGATTTAAAGTTGTGTTTGTAAACATCCTATCGTCACATTACTTGCCATTTAATTTAATTCTTTGTCTATATTTTTGTGAATTAAATAAAACAGCATTGTTTTTCCTTAATATAACAGCAGATTACAACAATAATGATACACTTGGAACTAATTACGGTGTGATAAAAAACATCGAAGAAACAAATGTTTTTGAATCCCTTCTGGGCTCTGCATCAGGTTCTTAATGTCATTCCATAATCAAATAACCATCTAGGAATGGCTAAGAACCTGATACAGAGCCCAGAAGGGATTCAAAAACATTCGTTTCTTCGATGTTTTTAGGGCAGTAGAACAAAAGGTGACAAAGGAGAGAAGAGATTCTTGGTCGAGCTCTTAATGAGAACGAACGAGAGAAGGTAGGGATCCGGATCGTGTGTAGGATGACCAGAGACTATGAGGCTTTGAGGAAAGACGTTCAGGCCCGAGTCCGAAGAATAAGGACGAAAAGAGGTAGCGCTCCAGATTGAGTATAAGACGAATGGAGGCTACGTGGAGCCAGAGAATCTATAGGAAGGAATTCCTAATCCAAAGACGTTGAAGAGAGCCACAGAAAGAACCATACGAGAGGTCTACAGGAAGGAAAAGAAGTAACGTTCCAAGAAAAGCTCCAGAGTAGTGTCCCACCCAAGATTACGAACTCAAGAAAATTCCGGGTATTTCCATCTTCACCTTAAACTATTCTTATCCGTCTATTCTCTTGTTTCCTTCTTTAGTTATAAGTAGTATAAGGATTAGTTATAAGTTTTGGCCCGTGCATAATTGTGTTGCTCAATTAATTCGCTGTTTTATTGATCGAATTGTAACGCCTGTGTGTACAGAAACTATTTGTAGTGTTGGGATCCAAAGAAAGAAAAATGAACCTGTTCAAAGCGATAATAAATAACTTTCAAAAAATCTAACAAGTATTTATTTGTACTTTTCCACTCATGGAATGTTGTACTTGTCACAATGAACACCACAGGGTAACAGAGGGAATATTTTAGTTGCAAATTTGCCATTTTACCTGAGGTACACTATTTTTACTTCTTGTATATTCAGCATTTTTAAAATTTTACCAAATAACCAGGACAAAATGACAAACTGGCCAGGACACAGGGACAGTCCCAATCAAAGCAGAATGTCTGGTAAGCCTATCTTTGTATCATTACAACACAAGACTGCAAAGCAGTAAGAAAACAGCAAAGATATTTAAGAACCTGAAATAACAAATTATTCAATACTCTTTTTCTAGTTCCGATCTGGCTCACCAGACTCCTGGTTGTTCCCAAAATTGAAGGTGAGGTTGAAAGTTCAAAATTTGTCATCATATGTTGAAAATCAAAAATCTTCTAATCTGAATACCGGTATTCTGATAAAATCGCACTTACTAAACCTTTATTGTCCGGTACTTGTAAACTATTCGTAAAAACAAACGTTTTCGGCTTCAGATGAGGTCTTCTTCAGATTAAAATAATGGGGAGATGTATAAACACCAAAGACGGCAACACGCTTTCTTATGCTTGGCATTACGTATGCGAAGAACAACAAAATGATGACGATACATAACACGCGCATGAATTCGATTATATTTTAAAACTAAACATTCATTCTAAGAATGGAATCCAATTATTTTAACCTGAAGAAGACCTCGTCTGAGGCCAAAAATATTTGTTTTTACAAATAGTTTACAAGTACTGGACAATAAAGGTTTAGTAAGTGCGATCATATGTTGAAATTAAAACTAATGAGAATGAATACAAAGCCAGAAAGTTTTTCATGAACAGAATGGAAAAAATAGATTGAAAGTTTGGAAAATGCATCACTATAAATAGTGATTACATTTAAAAACAGGGATACACAGAGGAAGAGAAAAGGAACAAATTGCCCTGAGCACCAAAGATGTAGAAACCCTACACAATACATTACTTACTTCCTTTACTTTAACATAATAATTTACTTTGGTATATGCTTCCAACATGTATTTTACCCCAGCCCCCATTACCCAAAAAGTAATGGGAGCTGTATGGGACAAAATACATATTGGAAACATATAAAATATATATATATTGTTATATATATATATATATATAATTGATTGGTAAAAGTGTTAAATCGTCCCTTGGAGGTGTTGTGCTATCTTGGAGCAGAAGTTCCACCCAACCAATAGGAAGAGGAGCAGCTGCATGTGCCTAAGGGGNAGAACTCAAAGTTTCAGAGTTTGTGAGTGTTTTGTTGGTGCTGTGAAAACAATAAGTGACATTGTTATTTATATATATAACAATTTATCAATTAAATCTTGTATCTAAGAACTACCAAGCAGCATGTTGTTAGTGATGAAAGTGTTAGCAGAGTATGATTAAACAAAGAAAACAAAACAAACAAACAAACACACACACACACACCAGAGTCCAAACAGCAAGGAGGATTTTATTTAACAAAACAGGAACTAAGTATAGACAAGGTCTATATAAATAGGTCTGGACATGAACATTACTTTACTTTTGGAGCTGTCATTTTGGGGCTTTTTGTATAGTGCAGGTTTTAAACAAACTTCTACAAGAAATTAGTTTTATATGACATTAAACAAATATTACATAAAACCAATGAGATTCCAGTCTAATAATAATTTCAAATGATTATGCAATCATAATTTTATGTAACTTGATCAAAATAGTTTAAAATAAAGAGCATACTTATCATTTGCTGTCTTAATTAAAACTAATCAAGTAAGTCATTGCATTAATTTTATCATCTATGTACGCATTTCCTAAAGTGGTGCAATAATATCAAAGAAAAGTCAAAGGAACCATACCTCTATATGTGACACTTCACAAGATATAGCCCCCCTGAAATCAGCCTACAGCCTACTTCCAGGCGCTACACGGAGTCACTGCATGCTCCACTAAGCCTATTATGTGTTTAATAGACAGCTCAGCACAGTAATCAGACAAGCTAACAATATTTATCAGTAAAGAATAAAAAAAGTCTGACATGTGACCCTTTGCCACATCCAAATATGGAAACCCAACAGCAGCAGTTCCAGTTGCCATCTTGCTTGCAGATGTTGGGCTTGCAAGCAAGTTAAGTTATAGGCACATCAATCAGTACCTGTAACAAATAAATGCACTAACTTCTACTGATCAGAAATGGTATTTACCTTGAACCAATACTACTGCCTATTCTCTGTGCATACATCAGTCATGGCTTGCTATTGCTTGCCTTGACAATGCTCTGCATATAGTCGTGAGCTTTGGTACAAGCAATAGCAAGCACCAAAGTGTAAGCATGGGAGTGAGCCCCTATATCCCTTAAAACTATATCATCAAGTACTCCATGAGCAGTCTAGTGGCTACTCAAAGCCAGCATAGTCACATGAACTAAATAGTTAAATGCTATAGTTTTACAGAGCATGCAGTGTGCATTACAACTCCCAATTCCATGCTGCCAATTTCGGGGGTTTATATCTCATAAAGAGTCACATGTAGTACCTCTACATGTAACTCTTTGTGAGATATAAACCCTTTGGTTCCTTTGACATTTTTGCTCCTTTGAGCATGCTCTATAGTTCTGTTAAGGTGAATGACAGTGTTGGGACGGTGTCATTCACATCTGCAATTGTACCCAGTTTAGAATGTTCAGTTAACTGTCAATTATAGAGGGAATGCCATCTAGTGGCCAATACAATATTTAAATCTGGTTTTAATAGTTAGTAAGTATAAAATCATGTACTTAGGGATTTTTGAGAATGTTGAGCTTAAATCTTTAGTCAATTTACCTCAAAATCTGATTTCAAAAAATTAAGACTTTGGATGAAGCTATAATATTCAGATATTTGAAAGAAAGTTGAAATTCTCAACAGGAAAAAAAAATTAATAATAAAAGCAAAAATGCATGACTTTCAATTAGTGAAACTAATTGCATTTCTTATAGCAAAAATATTATAATTTAAAGTTTCCCTTTAGAAATTTTAATAGCTGAATGATAATACATTCTATATCTTTAACAATGCTATTCCTGGGCAATCACCTCTATCAGTTTATTAGATTATAACAATAATATTTGCATCATTATAACCTGTAGTGTAATTTTTAGCAGTCTTTTACTATTAAAAATTTTATATTTCAAATATTTATATTAACTTCAATTAATTATTTCTGAATTGATTATTTTAAATTGTTTTCTGATAATGAGATTATTAATGTTATAAGAAAATTAAAACCAAGTATCAAATTCAGCTTTTTATAAACTTAATGAACCATCAAACACCTTCTGTTGCTGAGAAATGTTTATTAAACAAAACACTAACATTTTCAACCCAATAGGCCATCTTCAGGTGTAATTGAAATTCAAAAGTATTTTTAAAAATTTAACATTTTAATAATGGAATGTTTGAACATTTTACATTTAAATTTAAAATGAAAATATTAGATAAATTAACAAATAAATAATAAAATAAAATATTTAAAGAATTTTTGGTGGAACTGACTCTACACAGAATACTTACAATTTTTAAAAATTTTAAAATAACCAATATAGTAAAACCATTTTTGAACTGTGTGCGCTGACGTATTGGGTTTTGGAATGTCATGAAATGAGATCAGTGTATCTCATACCATGCTATCTATGCACTATGAGACCCTCTGCATCCTCTGCAATTAGTGCATTTAAGGTCCCTTACAGATTTGTATATTTCCAATCATTTCATTCCTTTTAACTCTTGCTTGTGGGTGGATTGTATCAATTGTGCTCTCTGCATTTCTATGCGTGTATCTTGTGTCATTGCAAATGTTACTATGGAGGTGTATGGAAGACATGGTATGAGATACCCTGACCTCATTTCATGCTAAATTAAAACAGGAAACTAAGAACAAATTGACTTAAATATGATCTACTACAACAGTAAATGTAGACTTGTGGCCACTCTACTACAAACCTTTCAGCAAACATCATCTGCAAATTGATGCTGCTTCTGTTTTAACTTACTTTGGTTTACTTTATTTTATTCATTTCTGAATAATTGTAACTTCCATACAATTTTAAATTTGAAAAAGTTTGTGTAGTGATATGGGACCTACTCGCTTTCCCCAAGTATAGTCTGTGTTATATATATATAAATCAAAAAAAGAAGAATCTGGAATGCTGGAACAGAAGAGAGTTTACAAATGATGTAAGGTGGAAAGGAGAGTTTGTTCTTTTTGAGGAGTAAAGAAAATGTTTGAATTTGTTTTGTTTAAGGATTTTTGTTAAAAAAAAAGGGACCTGTAGCGATACTTTAAATGTAGGGATGTTCTCTCTTTCAAATGTATTCACTCTAATGCACTTGCTAATTTTCACCGCGGATGATGATCTTATAAAAGAACAAAAATTTTACTAAATAAAAATTTAATTTGGTTTCTAAAATTAAGCATTGTTTCTCATTTTTCTGAGTATAGTGCCAAAATCAAGTATTATTTTTGTTGGTCAAAATTTATTGTTTATTAAAATATTTGTGTACTTGAAGAAACTTTATCTTAATGATAATGTAAACATTAATATTAAAATAACTAAGAATTTTCAGATAAACTTAATTTTATTATGTTCTCACTATTACTTGACTATGTCAATTATTTGTTGTTAATAAGTCTTAAATGTTATATAAAATACAATTAATTGTTGTAAATTGATTACTAAATATACTCTTTTATTTTCCAGATGATTATGTTGCTGTGAAATATTACAAGAAAGGTTAATTATAATTTTTTATTTTTTAATTATAAAAGTATTAAATAGTAACAATATTTAGATAGTTTTTCAAATTGCAAAGGCTTATTGGGTTGCAATTTGAAAATTGCAGACCTGTAAATTCTCACTGGTGTGTCTGTCTGTCCCTCCTTAATGTTGCAAACGGAGTTAGATAGATGAAAGTCGAGACCAAATATGGAAAGCTTAGAGGAAGGAGGCACCAATTAACTATATGCAAACTTCCAATTGGGACAACAAGTCATGTTATTTCAATACAAAAATTTTCTCCAGAACAGAGTTAGATAGATGACTGGCATAACTCTCTTGTTAATAGGGAAAATATGATGTATAGAGGCAAGACATTATTAATTAAAATTGAGAACATATACCAGGGGTGACAAACCTGTGGCACGCATGCCCAAAGTGGCACATAAGGAGAAATCATTTGGTACAATGTATTGTATGATTTTGATTTATTATCTGTTTTTTCCAATCATCTTTTTTGTTTATCAACTGATTATCCTTTTTTCAATCAGCTTTTTTACATTTATTCTAATTAAAACATTTTTGTTTAATTTATTTAAATATTATTATTTGAAATCTAAACTTTGGCATGCATAAATATCTTTAAAGTTAAGTATGCTTATTATATGGCAGGCAGTCTCAAAAAGGTTTGCCACACTTGACATATACACTCCTGAAAAGCAAAATTGCAACATCACAAAGGAATGTGTATAGCCACATGCACGTTGCAGAACTAGAAGTGTGACAGAGATATGCAATTGATGAAAAGAACAAATAAACATAACTTTATTCAGTAATGAATATGGCCTCTACAAGCAGCTATACTGACCACTATACAACAAAGCATATTATTAATGGGGCAATTAATGGTTACCTGAGATATCCCTTGCCAGCCTGTGGCTGCTNAGGCTATACTCCTGACAATGTGATCATGCAGCCAAGAGATGAAACTGCAGATTTTCTGAGGATGCACTTGGATGGGTTTAATTTTAGGCCATGGTCTTGCAAGCAGAGGTGGTCCATGCGTTCATCTGCATCCTTGGATGAGACCAATATATCATTGAAATAGGGGATGCAGAAGCCAAGGCCAAGTAGGACCTGGTGGATGTACCGCTGGAAGTTTGACCAGCATTTCGTAGGCTGAAAGGAATATAGATGTATTCAAACAAGCTGAACGGGGTTGTTATGGCAGTTTTTGGAATGTCCTCGGAGAAGATTGGTATTTGGTGATAGGCACGGGAGAGATCGTGTGGAAAAAATTATTTTGCCTTCGAGGAGTTGAGTGCAGTCCTGTATGTGAGGGACAGGATAGTGATCAGGGATGGTTATAGCATTGAGGCGGCAGTAATCACTGTAAGGTCACCACTGGCCATTTGCCTTTTTAACCATGTGTAATGGGCTGGCCCATGGTCTTTTGGATGGCCAGATGATGCCTTGAAACATTAAGAATTGAAACTCTTCACAGGCTGCTCAGAGCATATCTGGTGGTAACCGTCTGGGTTTCAAGAAGACAGGTGGTCCTTTGGTTTCGATGTAATGAAAGGTGATTTGACGTTTTTTTGGTTTCAGGAGTTATCAACTGATTTGTAATGGTAGTGAACTCGGCCAAAATTTGATGGTAGGGAGAATTCTTAGTCACTGCAGTGATGTTAATGAGAGTTGTGGGTCAGTTCTGCTAGCAACCAGGAGACCCAAGTTGCATAACCTCATCAATTAGTCGATTGTTTTTGACATCTACCAGTACATTGAATTTAGTTAAAAAGTTGATTCCTATGATGGGATGAGTCACATCAGTAATTACAAATGGCCATGAANTGTCAAATTTCTTACATAAACATTTATAAAATTAAACAACTTACAGCAGGTTTATACTTTTTCCATAATTCTGGAATAATTTTTGTTACAGTTTCATATTCAACTGGAATTTCTTTGATTATCAAATTTACTCCATCTATACCAACTTTTGCAAGCTCTCGTACAGCTATCCAACTAGAATTAACTTCTATGTCTCTAAATGGACCAAATCCTAAAATATAAAATAAGAATTTAATTAATAAATTTAAACAAGTAAATTTAATTATTCAAATATTTGCATATAAATATAATATACAAGCAATCAGGATTGATGTGGAAACTATTTGACTAAGGACAGAATTCAACAAACTCAATAAGTATATTCTCTGAAATTTTTTCCCCCTCTTGCAGAAGTGATTTCTGCAAGAGGGGGAAAAATCACCATCAGGAAGAATGTAGTAATGCAAATAAAGAATGTCTAAAATTGCAGGAATTATTGCAGGAAAATTATAAAACAAACTAGGAATTTAAATATTTTAAAACTGGATCAATAAATTTTATTGTGCTTTTGAATTTACACAAAGAAATTATCATGTCATAATGCTAAAATTAATTGAAGACACAATGAGAGCTGTTTGAAATATTCTTCATTCTGATATTCAAAAAATTTCATTTGACAGTATGCTTAACAGCAGAACTCAAAGTTTCAGAGTTTGTGAGTGTTTTGTTGGTGCTGTGAAAACAATAAGTGACATAATGTCTCACCTTAACAAAAAAAGTGGTTTAAAGTGCCAAAGTGTACAAAAGTTCTCATGAGACCCACACTATCAGCCATTTTCAGTGAGACAATACTTGGCTTCATGAAGGCACATACACTTAAAACTAAGCAAATAACAAATTTACCGCAAACCTAATCCTAGTAACTAACAAGAATACAATTACAAATATCCATGACACAACAAATTTTCTAAATACAAAATTAAAAAGAGACAAAAAAAAACTTCTCAACTGTTCACCTCACTAATAGCTATGTTGGGCATCCAACACATACATACAACACCATACCACCCATCAACCAATGGTTTAGTTGAACAATTCCATCAATCCCTAAAACAAGCTCTCAGATGTCATGAATAACACTGGACGGAATTCCTCCCAATCATTCTTCTTGGCCTTTGATCAGCATTAAAAGAAGACATCAATGGTACAGTACTTGTGCTTAAATGGTGTACGGCACAACTCTTCATCTCCAGGCAGAGCTCTTTCATCCTTCGTGGGAACCTTCAGCAGATCCATCATCCTTCCTCCATCACCTACAGTTCACAATGCAGTCACTCATGCCAACTCCAACATCCACACATGTAAAACCCTCACACTTTGTTCATCCAGCATTCGACACCTGCTCCCACATTTTCGTGCGGTTAGAAGGGTATAAAACTTCCCTGACCTCCCCTTATGACAGCCCCTTCCCAGTTACCACGCGGACACCCAAGCATTTCACAATCCTAGCCAACGGAAAAACAACAACAGTTAACATCGACCAACTGAAGCCTACATTTTTGGACAGCAATAACGTCAGCACATCATCAAACTCATACAGGACAACACGTCCAGACTCCCCAGAACGACCAACTGTAAACACTCTGAGTGACTCTGCACCTGCCAACATGATGACGATACGATCAGGAAGGAGAGTTAGGTTCACCCAATACCTCTAACTCTGTACCTATTGTATTGGGGGAGTACTGTGGCAACAGTTTTGGTCATAAATGCAAAAGTTGCCATCAGGAACTCTGAACTGAACAGACCTGGCAACCTGACCTATGACCTCACTTTTGGATTCGGACCTCTCTCTGTACGCACGTGTTCTTGATTCTATGTTCATCCGATAGTGTTGCATCATAACTCATATCTCATGTACATAAGAAATTAAAGATTAAGTTTTTTGTATGTAGCCTGGTTTTGTATCATTACAAAAGTAGCGCTTAAGTGACGTACATAGGAGACAAGTATATTTTACCCTGCTCAGCTAAGATTGGAATTGTCAGCCATGATCGGTGGTGATGATGGAGGGAACACTGAATATGGAGATCCAATGAGAGACGAAAGTGTGAGCTACTGTTTCAGAAGAGATGTTGTGGAAGAAAACAGCTTCCGGCCACCTTGTGAATCTATCTATGCAGATGAGTAGGTAGGTAGATCCATCTGAAGGGGAAAGTGGTCCAATGAGGCAAAGATGCACATGTGCAAATCGATTGAATGGAAGGTCGAATCTCTGAAGAGGGCTGTTGGTATGTCGGTTTAATTTGGACCATTGGCAGTTTGTGCAGGAACGGGTCTAGTTAGCGATGCCCTTCTGCATCAAAGGCCACACAAAACGTTCTTCAACTAGATGTCTCGTGGCATGAATTCCTGGATGGGCCAAATTGTGCATGGAAGAGAATATTTGACAGCAAAATTGGAGAGGTATATATGGACGAACTTTGCTGTCCTTTGTGTCACAATATAGTTGTAGTGATGGGCTGATTCAAAGAGGTTGTAGTATGAGTGATGTTTTATCGTCCATGAAGAGTGCGGTTAGCTTGTTGTCGTTTGCTTGAGCTTCGGCTATGGTGGTAAAGTCTGTCAAGGGAAGTCAAATCTCGTTGATCCGAGAAAGGGTGTCTGCCACAATGTTGTTAGAGCCAGTGATGTGCCTGATGTTGGTGCTGAACTGTGCAGTGTAATCGAAATGTCACAGCTGACGTGGGGAGCAAGTTTCTGGTTTATGGTGAAATGCAAAGGTGAGTGGACAATGGTCTGTAAGGAGGACGAAGTTCCGACCTTTGATGGTATGGAGGAAGTGTTTAATCACAGAGTATATAGCGAGCAGCTGCCTGTCATAGGTACTGTACTTTTTTTGGTGGGTGTTAGCTTCCGCAAAAAGAAGGCTAGTGGTCAAGGTCCTTCAGCAGTATGGGTTTGGAGTACAGTGCCAATGGCAACATTGGATGTGTCTACCATTAAAGAGAGATTGTCATTTGACGAATAGTATGCAAGGGTCATTGCATTTGAGAGATCTGCTTTACATTGATTGAAGGACTTTAGAGCAGATTCGTTCCAGGAGATGATGCGTTTTTCTTGTAATCCTTGAGAAACTCGAGTAGTGAGGCCTGACTTTGGGCTGCATTTGGCAAAAAGTCTATAAAAGTTGAGCATGGCTAAAAAGCGACAACGTTCAGCGACAGTTTTTGGTTGCAGAAAATTGCTGATAGCGTTGGTTTTTGATGGCAAAGGCTATACTCCTGACAATGTGATCATGCAGCCAAGAGATGAAACTGCAGATTTTCTGAGGATGCACTTGGATGGGTTTAATTTTAGGCCATGGTCTTGCAAGCAGAGGTGGTCCATGCGTTCATCTGCATCCTTGGATGAGACCAATATATCATTGAAATAGGGGATGCAGAAGCCAAGGCCAAGTAGGACCTGGTGGATGTACCGCTGGAAGTTTGACCAGCATTTCGTAGGCTGAAAGGATTATAGATGTATTCAAACAAGCTGAACGGGGTTGTTATGGCAGTTTTTGGAATGTCCTCGGAGAAGATTGGTATTTGGTGATAGGCACGGGAGAGATCGTGTGGAAAAAATTATTTTGCCTTCGAGGAGTTGAGTGCAGTCCTGTATGTGAGGGACAGGATAGTGATCAGGGATGGTTATAGCATTGAGGCGGCAGTAATCACTGTAAGGTCACCACTGGCCATTTGCCTTTTTAACCATGTGTAATGGGCTGGCCCATGGTCTTTTGGATGGCCAGATGATGCCTTGAAACATTAAGAATTGAAACTCTTCACAGGCTGCTCAGAGCATATCTGGTGGTAACCGTCTGGGTTTCAAGAAGACAGGTGGTCCTTTGGTTTCGATGTAATGAAAGGTGATTTGACGTTTTTTTGGTTTCAGGAGTTATCAACTGATTTGTAATGGTAGTGAACTCGGCCAAAATTTGATGGTAGGGAGAATTCTTAGTCACTGCAGTGATGTTAATGAGAGTTGTGGGTCAGTTCTGCTAGCAACCAGGAGACCCAAGTTGCATAACCTCATCAATTAGTCGATTGTTTTTGACATCTACCAGTACATTGAATTTAGTTAAAAAGTTGATTCCTATGATGGGATGAGTCACATCAGTAATTACAAATGGCCATGAAAAACTCCACTTTAAGTTAAAATTGAGTGTTAATAGCTTTGTTCCGTAAATTGGAATAAGTGTTCCATTTGCGGCAAAGAGGACTAGCTTCTCAGGTTTGCCTAAATATGTGTTGGAACTTTTTGGAATCACTGAGATGTCGGCACCTGTATCTATAAGGAATTTATATTTTGTAGTAGGGTCAGCCATGATAATTTGGTCGATGTGGTGGGTGTGACTCCTGGCCGTAATTGCCCACCCAGTCAGTTTTCCGCCAGTCAAAAGGAGCTTTGCATTTTTTTGCCTGTGCCCCAAAGGTAGCGTGATAGAAACACATGCCATTGTCAGGGCTGCTGTGCCGTTGATTTTGACTGATTTTCTGCGGCACCTCATGTCGTTAGAGGGTATTCAGAACGTTTGAAGGAACAATGCGAGTTGTTGATTGACGTAGTGAGGTTCTTGACCTGCTTGGCTAATTCCACAACTTGGTTCTCCAGGGTGGAGATGGCAACGGGGTCATATTTGACTGTTTGGATGTGCACAGGGCAGACTAATTCCATTATTTTGTCAGTCATTGCGGCCAGTTGTTGAAGTTTATTGTTTGATGCTAAAATGGCCTGTATATTGTGGGGTAATCTTGATAGCCAGAGGGATTTTAAGAGGTCTTCACTAAAATGGTTACCAGCCAAGTCATGCATCCTTGTTAATAGGAAGGATGGACGTTGGTTTTCCAGCTCTAACCCTTGAAGAAGCGTTCTGATTTTCGAGGACTCACTCTCCGAATAGATGTCGATAAGACAAGCCTTCAGAGTAGAAAATTTATTCTGGTTGGGCCAGTTGAGGATTAGATCATGCACCAAATTTAAAATTTTGGGATGGATAACTGACATGACTTGACTGTTATCAGCAGAAGTGTGATGTACAAGAACAAGACACCACTAAAATCCAGACCAAATAAGGAAAGCTTAGGAGCTAAAGATCCCAATTAACTATATACAAACTTCTTGTCTGAACCAGAAGTCATGAGATTTTTTTTACATTTAGAGAAAGATGATTAAAAATTGCAGCCTGGCATTGTGACAATGTCACAATAAATAATTGCTTCTTTAATGTAGAATACTGTATAGTATAATTTTTATAAAGGAAAAGTTTTGACAAAGAAAATCTTACAATAAACACATTCTGAAGAAAATGTTTTGAATAAGAAAATCTTATTCAAAGCATACATTTTTTATTTGCTTTCTTATTTTGAAATATTACTATTTGTAATAAAACTAGTTTTGTAAACTAATTCATTAATTTATCTGTAATTCCAACTTTCATTCTCTTTTAGTTTAGTATTTTATATGATTAATTTTACATAATTATTTCTTACCTGTTATTATAATATTTGGTTGATTTACATCAAACGTTGAATTCAATTCTATATCTGAAAATAAAATTCTTGTCAAAAGACAGGAAGTTTAAAATTCTATAATTACTTTAAAATCTTTTTAAAAATATATGAAATAAAATCTTTCAAGTTTCAATGTATTAATAAAGTACTGGTAATCAGAAAATAAAGATACATTATTATAGTCTGTGCTGTTTTCTTAAAAATATTATTGCCAGTACATATATATGTTAACTAAAAATAAACTTCTGTCTTATGAAAAGTGTAATAACTAAAAAACAGTGTTTAATACAGTACTACTAAGTTATTTATTTATTTTTTTTTCTAAATATATAAATTTATATTGATATTATAGTACAGTATTTTCCAAAATTTTGTATGTCTCTGTCTGCACTTGCTTTCCTATTTCTTGTTTAGATTTACTGTCACTTACTAAATGATATCCTTTTAGTTATACATCTTTACCTTAAGATAAAAATATGGTCTCATTTCTTGACAAGAACATAGCAGGGACAGACAATTATCAGAGAGTATTGTCTTTTTATTGAAAGATGGCCTCCAATGAAAGCAGGAGTAACCACACCATTTGCTTTTTATGTCAGATCCTATCAGCCCTCTGCATTCATTGTGGCTAATAGTATAGTGCAGTTTGTTTTGTTTGTTATCACACCAGTCACCAAATTTTCCATCTAATAATATAGAATCTTTTTACTAAGCAAATGCCAGTACTAGGTACCAGCTACTAAAATTTTACTAATAATACATTATCATAGTTAACTCCATCAAAGTAGCAGCACTCTAGATATAGCAATCACAATCTTTTATGTCTGACAAACTGAGACATAAGCTACATAAATTTCTCACTGAATCTCTATCTGAATTGGACTATCTCTAGCATAAATGAAACATTTCTAAGCAAGGTTTTGGAGCCAGAGATAGTTGGAGCATCAATTTTAGCTGGCGCCCATAACTATATATTCTTTAAAAAAGAGTTAGCTCCAGTTATGTTTTCTTCATTTAGGCTTAGATAAATTTTGTGAATCTAGTTAAAAATTCCCTAACTTATATTTCTGACATAATACCAAGGACACATTACTGACATATCCTGTTTATTTTTTCCAGAATTAAACAAAATTAATTTATGTAAACTGAAAATGACTAAGACAACATTTCACACTTTGTTTCTAGCAGTTTAATCACTAAGTAAAAACGTTTTCGGCCATTTTGAACGGCCTTCTTCAGGTACAATGAGGTCAATTGGAATGTCAGTTAGCAGAAATTCAAACGGCATCACTGTTTACATAAGTTTCTTCTTACTAGTGACGTCATTGTGATGCCGTTTGAATATCTGCTAACCGACGTTCCAAACGACCTCATAGTACCCGAAGAAGGCCATTCAAAACGGCCGAAAATGTTTGTACTTAATGATTAAACTGCTAGGAACAAAGTGTGAAAGGTTTTGTCTTCGTCATTTTAAGTAGTTCTAGCTTCAAATGCATAGAAGTGTAAACTGCAATCAATAATATAGTATAGACAAAATTTTAGCAGCTTTTAAATAATAATTAAATTGTTTTTAATTAAAATGTTTTAAATGCTAATTTTGTTTATATGTTAAGAACTATTATAATCTTTCTAATATAAGCTGGCAATTGTAAAAATAGACTGAACAACTTTTCAATCAGGTAAATGCATAGTGATGCTAAATAACTTGTGTATAGTAGTAATTAGTTAATTGTTTATTGTTATCTCATCCTCTTTTCATTGATTTCCTCCACTTTAATTATAGTTTACTACATGAACAATGCTAAAATAACATTGTTATATGAAATCAAAAGATCTATTTCTATTGTTTATATAAAATTTACATAAAGCAATAAAAACAAATTAAATATAAATGAATGAAGTAAAATGGTTTGAATAATATGCTTGAACAATTGTACTTAAAAATTAAATGTTTGGAGTTAAAGTCAGAGCCAGAAAATTCTCTTGTAGTGGAACTTGAGTTGGAGCCATATCAGGGCCCCCTTTTCCAAAGCTCTGCTTCTAATAAGTGCTATCAGTCAAAGCAGCACCTGAACAAGAGCCAACTCTCTTGTCATTCTTGTTAAGTACAGTACATTATTCTACAATACTACAGGTTATTATTATTTTTATTTTAGTGAATTTGAAATATATTTATCAGATTTTCTTACCAACAAAAAATAATAAACTTTCTCATAACCCCTATTCATAACAGTGACAAAAACTGAATTTGATAATTTACTACAATTCTTAAAATAAAAAATGTATGTTTGTAAACTGTCAAATTCCTTTTTCAATTTAGGAGATATTATCTAATTTGTCAAATTATTTCTCTATTTTTTTAGAGAAATATAATTTTACTGAAACATTTCCAGGCTTACATTAAATACTTTAAAATAAATTCTTTGTGAACATCAAAAGTTTATAAGCTAATACTTTGCCAAATTTCTATAAGCAATAATTTCTTATTTACAGAACTGGATATTTTTACACATAACAGATTTATTATAAACTTAATATATCTGTTATAAATATAAACTGACAGAAAATATAAGCATTTATTTATAATACTTAAAATAAAATTTCTGCAAAATTACATATTGCAGAAATTTATTCATTTTTATTAAATAACCAAAAACTTTGATAAAATGAATAAATACAATATAAATTCCATAAACAAATATGGTATAATTATGATTTAACTATATACTTTTTAATTATTATATTATTAATTAATTATTAATAAATTTTAAAACATTGCTTCACTGCAGATCCATTCCATATCTTAATATACTTTTATTTTATTTTTCTTGGAGTATTTTCAAAGTTTTTACCAATGAAAAATTGGAAAGTAAACATTCATAAGGGGAGAAAAAAATTTAAGTACTTCTATTTATGTATTTATTGAAGAAAATCAAGCACTGAAACTGATTGGTCCAATTTTGACTATTAATAGTCAAAATTGGACCAATCAGTTTTCTAAAAATAGCAATCGATTACTATAATATCGATCGTCCTTCGTTTACTCCATTACTTTATCTCTTAAACTTTTGCAATAATCATCACACAATTAATATTAACAGATCATTTATAAAATTTTAAAAATGACATAAATTATTAAATGTGATTATTATATAAAAAAATACTTTCTTACCATTTTCACAATCCATATTACAATTTATACGATAATTGCAGATCAAATGCGGTCCATAGAGACGTTAGTTAATACATCAATGTGCGGGAGAAATACACGCGTTGAACTTTGAATATCATGAAGGAGAGTTAGGTTCACCCAATACCTCTAACTCTGTACCTATTGTATTGGGGGGAGTACTGTGGCAACAGTTTTGGTCATAAATGCAAAAGTTGCCATCAGGAACTCTGAACTGAACAGACCTGGCAACCTGACCTATGACCTCACTTTTGGATTCGGACCTCTCTCTGTATGCACGTGTTCTTGATTCTATGTTCATCCGATAGTGTTGCATCATAACTCATATCTCATGTACATAAGAAATTAAAGATTAAGTTTTTTGTATGTAGCCTGGTTTTGTATCATTACAAAAGTAGCGCTTAAGTGACGTACATAGGAGACAAGTATATTTTACCCTGCTCAGCTAAGATTGGAATTGTCAGCCATGATCGGTGGTGATGATGGAGGGAACACTGAATATGGAGATCCAATGAGAGACGAAAGTGTGAGCTACTGTTTCAGAAGAGATGTTGTGGAAGAAAACAGCTTCCGGCCACCTTGTGAATCTATCTATGCAGATGAGTAGGTAGGTAGATCCATCTGAAGGGGAAAGTGGTCCAATGAGGCAAAGATGCACATGTGCAAATCGATTGAATGGAAGGTCGAATCTCTGAAGAGGGCTGTTGGTATGTCGGTTTAATTTGGACCATTGGCAGTTTGTGCAGGAACGGGTCTAGTTAGCGATGCCCTTCTGCATCAAAGGCCACACAAAACGTTCTTCAACTAGATGTCTCGTGGCATGAATTCCTGGATGGGCCAAATTGTGCATGGAAGAGAATATTTGACAGCAAAATTGGAGAGGTATATATGGACGAACTTTGCTGTCCTTTGTGTCACAATATAGTTGTAGTGATGGGCTGATTCAAAGAGGTTGTAGTATGAGTGATGTTTTATCGTCCATGAAGAGTGCGGTTAGCTTGTTGTCGTTTGCTTGAGCTTCGGCTATGGTGGTAAAGTCTGTCAAGGGAAGTCAAATCTCGTTGATCCGAGAAAGGGTGTCTGCCACAATGTTGTTAGAGCCAGTGATGTGCCTGATGTTGGTGCTGAACTGTGCAGTGTAATCGAAATGTCACAGCTGACGTGGGGAGCAAGTTTCTGGTTTATGGTGAAATGCAAAGGTGAGTGGACAATGGTCTGTAAGGAGGACGAAGTTCCGACCTTTGATGGTATGGAGGAAGTGTTTAATCACAGAGTATATAGCGAGCAGCTGCCTGTCATAGGTACTGTACTTTTTTTGGTGGGTGTTAGCTTCCGCAAAAAGAAGGCTAGTGGTCAAGGTCCTTCAGCAGTATGGGTTTGGAGTACAGTGCCAATGGCAACATTGGATGTGTCTACCATTAAAGAGAGATTGTCATTTGACGAATAGTATGCAAGGGTCATTGCATTTGAGAGATCTGCTTTACATTGATTGAAGGACTTTAGAGCAGATTCGTTCCAGGAGATGATGCGTTTTTCTTGTAATCCTTGAGAAACTCGAGTAGTGAGGCCTGACTTTGGGCTGCATTTGGCAAAAAGTCTATAAAAGTTGAGCATGGCTAAAAAGCGACAACGTTCAGCGACAGTTTTTGGTTGCAGAAAATTGCTGATAGCGTTGGTTTTTGATGGCAAAGGCTATACTCCTGACAATGTGATCATGCAGCCAAGAGATGAAACTGCAGATTTTCTGAGGATGCACTTGGATGGGTTTAATTTTAGGCCATGGTCTTGCAAGCAGAGGTGGTCCATGCGTTCATCTGCATCCTTGGATGAGACCAATATATCATTGAAATAGGGGATGCAGAAGCCAAGGCCAAGTAGGACCTGGTGGATGTACCGCTGGAAGTTTGACCAGCATTTCGTAGGCTGAAAGGATTATAGATGTATTCAAACAAGCTGAACGGGGTTGTTATGGCAGTTTTTGGAATGTCCTCGGAGAAGATTGGTATTTGGTGATAGGCACGGGAGAGATCGTGTGGAAAAAATTATTTTGCCTTCGAGGAGTTGAGTGCAGTCCTGTATGTGAGGGACAGGATAGTGATCAGGGATGGTTATAGCATTGAGGCGGCAGTAATCACTGTAAGGTCACCACTGGCCATTTGCCTTTTTAACCATGTGTAATGGGCTGGCCCATGGTCTTTTGGATGGCCAGATGATGCCTTGAAACATTAAGAATTGAAACTCTTCACAGGCTGCTCAGAGCATATCTGGTGGTAACCGTCTGGGTTTCAAGAAGACAGGTGGTCCTTTGGTTTCGATGTAATGAAAGGTGATTTGACGTTTTTTTGGTTTCAGGAGTTATCAACTGATTTGTAATGGTAGTGAACTCGGCCAAAATTTGATGGTAGGGAGAATTATTAGTCACTGCAGTGATGTTAATGAGAGTTGTGGGTCAGTTCTGCTAGCAACCAGGAGACCCAAGTTGCATAACCTCATCAATTAGTCGATTGTTTTTGACATCTACCAGTACATTGAATTTAGTTAAAAAGTTGATTCCTATGATGGGATGAGTCACATCAGTAATTACAAATGGCCATGAAAAACTCCACTTTAAGTTAAAATTGAGTGTTAATAGCTTTGTTCCGTAAATTGGAATAAGTGTTCCATTTGCGGCAAAGAGGACTAGCTTCTCAGGTTTGCCTAAATATGTGTTGGAACTTTTTGGAATCACTGAGATGTCGGCACCTGTATCTATAAGGAATTTATATTTTGTAGTAGGGTCAGCCATGATAATTTGGTCGATGTGGTGGGTGTGACTCCTGGCCGTAATTGCCCACCCAGTCAGTTTTCCGCCAGTCAAAAGGAGCTTTGCATTTTTTTGCCTGTGCCCCAAAGGTAGCGTGATAGAAACACATGCCATTGTCAGGGCTGCTGTGCCGTTGATTTTGACTGATTTTCTGCGGCACCTCATGTTGTTAGAGGGTATTCAGAACGTTTGAAGGAACAACGCGAGTTGTTGATTGACGTAGTGAGGTTCTTTTGATTCTATGTTCATCCGGTAGTGTTGCATCATAACTCATATCTCATGTATTGATACTTAAGAAATTAAAGATTAAGTTTTTTGTATGTAGCCTGGTTTTGTATCATTACAAAAGTAGCGCTTAAGTGACGTACATAGGAGACAAGTATATTTTACCCTGCTCAGCTAAGATTGGAATTGTCAGCCATGATCGGTGGTGATGATGGAGGGAACACTGAATATGGAGATCCAATGAGAGACGAAAGTGTGAGCTACTGTTTCAGAAGAGATGTTGTGGAAGAAAACAGCTTCCGGCCACCTTGTGAATCTATCTATGCAGATGAGTAGGTAGGTAGATCCATCTGAAGGGGAAAGTGGTCCAATGAGGCAAAGATGCACATGTGCAAATCGATTGAATGGAAGGTCGAATCTCTGAAGAGGGCTGTTGGTATGTCGGTTTAATTTGGACCATTGGCAGTTTGTGCAGGAACGGGTCTAGTTAGCGATGCCCTTCTGCATCAAAGGCCACACAAAACGTTCTTCAACTAGATGTCTCGTGGCATGAATTCCTGGATGGGCCAAATTGTGCATGGAAGAGAATATTTGACAGCAAAATTGGAGAGGTATATATGGACGAACTTTGCTGTCCTTTGTGTCACAATATAGTTGTAGTGATGGGCTGATTCAAAGAGGTTGTAGTATGAGTGATGTTTTATCGTCCATGAAGAGTGCGGTTAGCTTGTTGTCGTTTGCTTGAGCTTCGGCTATGGTGGTAAAGTCTGTCAAGGGAAGTCAAATCTCGTTGATCCGAGAAAGGGTGTCTGCCACAATGTTGTTAGAGCCAGTGATGTGCCTGATGTTGGTGCTGAACTGTGCAGTGTAATCGAAATGTCACAGCTGACGTGGGGAGCAAGTTTCTGGTTTATGGTGAAATGCAAAGGTGAGTGGACAATGGTCTGTAAGGAGGACGAAGTTCCGACCTTTGATGGTATGGAGGAAGTGTTTAATCACAGAGTATATAGCGAGCAGCTGCCTGTCATAGGTACTGTACTTTTTTTGGTGGGTGTTAGCTTCCGCAAAAAGAAGGCTAGTGGTCAAGGTCCTTCAGCAGTATGGGTTTGGAGTACAGTGCCAATGGCAACATTGGATGTGTCTACCATTAAAGAGAGATTGTCATTTGACGAATAGTATGCAAGGGTCATTGCATTTGAGAGATCTGCTTTACATTGATTGAAGGACTTTAGAGCAGATTCGTTCCAGGAGATGATGCGTTTTTCTTGGAATCCTTGAGAAACTCGAGTAGTGAGGCCTGAGTTTGGGCTGCATTTGGCAAAAAAGTCTATAAAAGTTGAGCATGGCTAAAAAGCGACAACGTTCAGCGACAGTTTTTGGTTGCAGAAAATTACTGATAGCCTTGGTTTTTGATGGCAGAGGCTATACTCCTGACAATGTGATCATGCAGCCAAGAGATGAAACTGCAGATTTTCTGAGGATGCACTTGGATGGGTTTAATTTTAGGCCATGGTCTTGCAAGCAGAGGTGGTCCATGCGTTCATCTGCATCCTTGGATGCGACCAATATATCATTGAAATAGGGGATGCAGAAGCCAAGGCCAAGTAGGACCTGGTGGATGTACCGCTGGAAGTTTGACCAGCATTTCGTAGGCTGAAAGGATTATAGATGTATTCAAACAAGCTGAACGGGGTTGTTATGGCAGTTTTTGGAATGTCCTCGGAGAAGATTGGTATTTGGTGATAGGCACGGGAGAGATCGTGTGGAAAAAATTATTTTGCCTTCGAGGAGTTGAGTGCAGTCCTGTATGTGAGGGACAAGATAGTGATCAGGGATGGTTATAGCATTGAGGCGGCAGTAATCACTGTAAGGTCACCACTGGCCATTTGCCTTTTTAACCATGTGTAATGGGCTGGCCCATGGTCTTTTGGATGGCCAGATGATGCCTTGAAACATTAAGAATTGAAACTCTTCACAGGCTGCTCAGAGCATATCTGGTGGTAACCGTCTGGGTTTCAAGAAGACAGGTGGTCCTTTGGTTTCGATGTAATGAAAGGTGATTTGACGTTTTTTTGGTTTCAGGAGTTATCAACTGATTTGTAATGGTAGTGAACTCGGCCAAAATTTGATGGTAGGGAGAATTCTTAGTCACTGCAGTGATGTTAATGAGAGTTGTGGGTCAGTTCTGCTAGCAACCAGGAGACCCAAGTTGCATAACCTCATCAATTAGTCGATTGTTTTTGACATCTACCAGTACATTGAATTTAGTTAAAAAGTTGATTCCTATGATGGGATGAGTCACATCAGTAATTACAAATGGCCATGAAAAACTCCACTTTAAGTTAAAATTGAGTGTTAATAGCTTTGTTCCGTAAATTGGAATAAGTGTTCCATTTGCGGCAAAGAGGACTAGCTTCTCAGGTTTGCCTAAATATGTGTTGGAACTTTTTGGAATCACTGAGATGTCGGCACCTGTATCTATAAGGAATTTATATTTTGTAGTAGGGTCAGCCATGATAATTTGGTCGATGTGGTGGGTGTGACTCCTGGCCGTAATTGCCCACCCAGTCAGTTTTCCGCCAGTCAAAAGGAGCTTTGCATTTTTTTGCCTGTGCCCCAAAGGTAGCGTGATAGAAACACATGCCATTGTCAGGGCTGCTGTGCCGTTGATTTTGACTGATTTTCTGCGGCACCTCATGTCGTTAGAGGGTATTCAGAACGTTTGAAGGAACAATGCGAGTTGTTGATTGACGTAGTGAGGTTCTTGACCTGCTTGGCTAATTCCACAACTTGGTTCTCCAGGGTGGAGATGGCAACGGGGTCATATTTGACTGTTTGGATGTGCACAGGGCAGACTAATTCCATTATTTTGTCAGTCATTGCGGCCAGTTGTTGAAGTTTATTGTTTGATGCTAAAATGGCCTGTATATTGTGGGGTAATCTTGATAGCCAGAGGGATTTTAAGAGGTCTTCACTAAAATGGTTACCAGCCAAGTCATGCATCCTTGTTAATAGGAAGGATGGACGTTGGTTTTCCAGCTCTAACCCTTGAAGAAGCGTTCTGATTTTCGAGGACTCACTCTCCGAATAGATGTCGATAAGACAAGCCTTCAGAGTAGAAAATTTATTCTGGTTGGGCCAGTTGAGGATTAGATCATGCACCAAATTTAAAATTTTGGGATGGATAACTGACATGACTTGACTGTTATCAGCAGAAGTGTGATGTACAAGAACAAGACACCACTAAAATCCAGACCAAATAAGGAAAGCTTAGGAGCTAAAGATCCCAATTAACTATATACAAACTTCTTGTCTGAACCAGAAGTCATGAGATTTTTTTTACATTTAGAGAAAGATGATTAAAAATTGCAGCCTGGCATTGTGACAATGTCACAATAAATAATTGCTTCTTTAATGTAGAATACTGTATAGTATAATTTTTATAAAGGAAAAGTTTTGACAAAGAAAATCTTACAATAAACACATTCTGAAGAAAATGTTTTGAATAAGAAAATCTTATTCAAAGCATACATTTTTTATTTGCTTTCTTATTTTGAAATATTACTATTTGTAATAAAACTAGTTTTGTAAACTAATTCATTAATTTATCTGTAATTCCAACTTTCATTCTCTTTTAGTTTAGTATTTTATATGATTAATTTTACATAATTATTTCTTACCTGTTATTATAATATTTGGTTGATTTACATCAAACGTTGAATTCAATTCTATATCTGAAAATAAAATTCTTGTCAAAAGACAGGAAGTTTAAAATTCTATAATTACTTTAAAATCTTTTTAAAAATATATGAAATAAAATCTTTCAAGTTTCAATGTATTAATAAAGTACTGGTAATCAGAAAATAAAGATACATTATTATAGTCTGTGCTGTTTTCTTAAAAATATTATTGCCAGTACATATATATGTTAACTAAAAATAAACTTCTGTCTTATGAAAAGTGTAATAACTAAAAAACAGTGTTTAATACAGTACTACTAAGTTATTTATTTATTTTTTTTTCTAAATATATAAATTTATATTGATATTATAGTACAGTATTTTCCAAAATTTTGTATGTCTCTGTCTGCACTTGCTTTCCTATTTCTTGTTTAGATTTACTGTCACTTACTAAATGATATCCTTTTAGTTATACATCTTTACCTTAAGATAAAAATATGGTCTCATTTCTTGACAAGAACATAACAGGGACAGACAATTATCAGAGAGTATTGTCTTTTTATTGAAAGATGGCCTCCAATGAAAGCAGGAGTAACCACACCATTTGCTTTTTATGTCAGATCCTATCAGCCCTCTGCATTCATTGTGGCTAATAGTATAGTGCAGTTTGTTTTGTTTGTTATCACACCAGTCACCAAATTTTCCATCTAATAATATAGAATCTTTTTACTAAGCAAATGCCAGTACTAGGTACCAGCTACTAAAATTTTACTAATAATACATTATCATAGTTAACTCCATCAAAGTAGCAGCACTCTAGATATAGCAATCACAATCTTTTATGTCTGACAAACTGAGACATAAGCTACATAAATTTCTCACTGAATCTCTATCTGAATTGGACTATCTCTAGCATAAATGAAACATTTCTAAGCAAGGTTTTGGAGCCAGAGATAGTTGGAGCATCAATTTTAGCTGGAGCCCATAACTATATATTCTTTAAAAAAGAGTTAGCTCCAGTTATGTTTTCTTCATTTAGGCTTAGATAAATTTTGTGAATTTAGTTAAAAATTCCCTAACTTATATTTCTGACATAATACCAAGGACACATTACTGACATATCCTGTTTATTTTTTCCAGAATTAAACAAAATTAATTTATGTAAACTGCAAATGACTAAGACAACATTTCACACTTTGTTTCTAGCAGTTTAATCACTAAGTAAAAACGTTTTCGGCCATTTTGAACGGCCTTCTTCAGGTATAATGAGGTCAATTGGAATGTCAGTTAGCAGAAATTCAAACGGCATCACTGTTTACATAAGTTTCTTCTTACTAGTGACGTCATTGTGATGCCGTTTGAATATCTGCTAACCGACGTTCCAAACGACCTCATAGTACCCGAAGAAGGCCATTCAAAACGGCCGAAAATGTTTGTACTTAGTGATTAAACTGCTAGGAACAAAGTGTGAAAGGTTTTGTCTTCATCATTTTAAGTAGTTCTAGCTTCAAATGCATAGAAGTGTAAACTGCAATCAATAATATAGTATAGACAAAATTTTAGCAGCTTTTAAATAATAATTAAATTGTTTTTAATTAAAATGTTTTAAATGCTAATTTTGTTTATATGTTAAGAACTATTATAATCTTTCTAATATAAGCTGGCAATTGTAAAAATAGACTGAACAACTTTTCAATCAGGTAAATGCATAGTGATGCTAAATAACTTATGTATAGTAGTAATTAGTTAATTGTTTATTGTTATCTCATCCTCTTTTCATTGATTTCCTCCACTTTAATTATAGTTTACTACATGAACAATGCTAAAATAACATTGTTATATGAAATCAAAAGATCTATTTCTATTGTTTATATAAAATTTACATAAAGCAATAAAAACAAATTAAATATAAATGAATGAAGTAAAATGGTTTGAATAATATGCTTGAACAATTGTACTTAAAAATTAAATGTTTGGAGTTAAAGTCAGAGCCAGAAAATTCTCTTGTAGTGGAACTTGAGTTGGAGCCATGATCAGGGCCCCCTTTTCCAAAGCTCTGCTTCTAATAAGTGCTATCAGTCAAAACAGCACCTGAACAAGAACTCTTGTCATTCTTGTTAAGTACAGTACATTATTCTACAATACTACAGGTTATTATTATTTTTATTTTAGTGAATTTGAAATATATTTATCAGATTTTCTTACCAACAAAAAATAATAAACTTTCTCATAACCCCTATTCATAACAGTGACAAAAACTGAATTTGATAATTTACTACAATTCTTAAAATAAAAAATGTATGTTTGTAAACTGTCAAATTCCTTTTTCAATTTAGGAGATATTATCTAATTTGTCAAATTATTTCTCTATTTTTTTAGAGAAATATAATTTTACTGAAACATTTCCAGGCTTACATTAAATACTTTAAAATAAATTCTTTGTGAACATCAAAAGTTTATAAGCTAATACTTTGCCAAATTTCTATAAGCAATAATTTCTTATTTACAGAACTGGATATTTTTACACATAACAGATTTATTATAAACTTAATATATCTGTTATAAATATAAACTGNCTCTAACCCTTGAAGAAGCGTTCTGATTTTCGAGGACTCACTCTCCGAATAGATGTCGATAAGACAAGCCTTCAGAGTAGAAAATTTATTCTGGTTGGGCCAGTTGAGGATTAGATCATGCACCAAATTTAAAATTTTGGGATGGATAACTGACATGACTTGACTGTTATCAGCAGAAGTGTGATGTACAAGAACAAGACACCACTAAAATCCAGACCAAATAAGGAAAGCTTAGGAGCTAAAGATCCCAATTAACTATATACAAACTTCTTGTCTGAACCAGAAGAGTCATGAGATTTTTTTTACATTTAGAGAAAGATGATTAAAAATTGCAGCCTGGCATTGTGACAATGTCACAATAAATAATTGCTTCTTTAATGTAGAATACTGTATAGTATAATTTTTATAAAGGAAAAGTTTTGACAAAGAAAATCTTACAATAAACACATTCTGAAGAAAATGTTTTGAATAAGAAAATCTTATTCAAAGCATACATTTTTTATTTGCTTTCTTATTTTGAAATATTACTATTTGTAATAAAACTAGTTTTGTAAACTAATTCATTAATTTATCTGTAATTCCAACTTTCATTCTCTTTTAGTTTAGTATTTTATATGATTAATTTTACATAATTATTTCTTACCTGTTATTATAATATTTGGTTGATTTACATCAAACGTTGAATTCAATTCTATATCTGAAAATAAAATTCTTGTCAAAAGACAGGAAGTTTAAAATTCTATAATTACTTTAAAATCTTTTTAAAAATATATGAAATAAAATCTTTCAAGTTTCAATGTATTAATAAAGTACTGGTAATCAGAAAATAAAGATACATTATTATAGTCTGTGCTGTTTTCTTAAAAATATTATTGCCAGTACATATATATGTTAACTAAAAATAAACTTCTGTCTTATGAAAAGTGTAATAACTAAAAAACAGTGTTTAATACAGTACTACTAAGTTATTTATTTATTTTTTTTTCTAAATATATAAATTTATATTGATATTATAGTACAGTATTTTCCAAAATTTTGTATGTCTCTGTCTGCACTTGCTTTCCTATTTCTTGTTTAGATTTACTGTCACTTACTAAATGATATCCTTTTAGTTATACATCTTTACCTTAAGATAAAAATATGGTCTCATTTCTTGACAAGAACATAGCAGGGACAGACAATTATCAGAGAGTATTGTCTTTTTATTGAAAGATGGCCTCCAATGAAAGCAGGAGTAACCACACCATTTGCTTTTTATGTCAGATCCTATCAGCCCTCTGCATTCATTGTGGCTAATAGTATAGTGCAGTTTGTTTTGTTTGTTATCACACCAGTCACCAAATTTTCCATCTAATAATATAGAATCTTTTTACTAAGCAAATGCCAGTACTAGGTACCAGCTACTAAAATTTTACTAATAATACATTATCATAGTTAACTCCATCAAAGTAGCAGCACTCTAGATATAGCAATCACAATCTTTTATGTCTGACAAACTGAGACATAAGCTACATAAATTTCTCACTGAATCTCTATCTGAATTGGACTATCTCTAGCATAAATGAAACATTTCTAAGCAAGGTTTTGGAGCCAGAGATAGTTGGAGCATCAATTTTAGCTGGCGCCCATAACTATATATTCTTTAAAAAAGAGTTAGCTCCAGTTATGTTTTCTTCATTTAGGCTTAGATAAATTTTGTGAATCTAGTTAAAAATTCCCTAACTTATATTTCTGACATAATACCAAGGACACATTACTGACATATCCTGTTTATTTTTTCCAGAATTAAACAAAATTAATTTATGTAAACTGAAAATGACTAAGACAACATTTCACACTTTGTTTCTAGCAGTTTAATCACTAAGTAAAAACGTTTTCGGCCATTTTGAACGGCCTTCTTCAGGTACAATGAGGTCAATTGGAATGTCAGTTAGCAGAAATTCAAACGGCATCACTGTTTACATAAGTTTCTTCTTACTAGTGACGTCATTGTGATGCCGTTTGAATATCTGCTAACCGACGTTCCAAACGACCTCATAGTACCCGAAGAAGGCCATTCAAAACGGCCGAAAATGTTTGTACTTAATGATTAAACTGCTAGGAACAAAGTGTGAAAGGTTTTGTCTTCGTCATTTTAAGTAGTTCTAGCTTCAAATGCATAGAAGTGTAAACTGCAATCAATAATATAGTATAGACAAAATTTTAGCAGCTTTTAAATAATAATTAAATTGTTTTTAATTAAAATGTTTTAAATGCTAATTTTGTTTATATGTTAAGAACTATTATAATCTTTCTAATATAAGCTGGCAATTGTAAAAATAGACTGAACAACTTTTCAATCAGGTAAATGCATAGTGATGCTAAATAACTTGTGTATAGTAGTAATTAGTTAATTGTTTATTGTTATCTCATCCTCTTTTCATTGATTTCCTCCACTTTAATTATAGTTTACTACATGAACAATGCTAAAATAACATTGTTATATGAAATCAAAAGATCTATTTCTATTGTTTATATAAAATTTACATAAAGCAATAAAAACAAATTAAATATAAATGAATGAAGTAAAATGGTTTGAATAATATGCTTGAACAATTGTACTTAAAAATTAAATGTTTGGAGTTAAAGTCAGAGCCAGAAAATTCTCTTGTAGTGGAACTTGAGTTGGAGCCATATCAGGGCCCCCTTTTCCAAAGCTCTGCTTCTAATAAGTGCTATCAGTCAAAGCAGCACCTGAACAAGAGCCAACTCTCTTGTCATTCTTGTTAAGTACAGTACATTATTCTACAATACTACAGGTTATTATTATTTTTATTTTAGTGAATTTGAAATATATTTATCAGATTTTCTTACCAACAAAAAATAATAAACTTTCTCATAACCCCTATTCATAACAGTGACAAAAACTGAATTTGATAATTTACTACAATTCTTAAAATAAAAAATGTATGTTTGTAAACTGTCAAATTCCTTTTTCAATTTAGGAGATATTATCTAATTTGTCAAATTATTTCTCTATTTTTTTTAGAGAAATATAATTTTACTGAAACATTTCCAGGCTTACATTAAATACTTTAAAATAAATTCTTTGTGAACATCAAAAGTTTATAAGCTAATACTTTGCCAAATTTCTATAAGCAATAATTTCTTATTTACAGAACTGGATATTTTTACACATAACAGATTTATTATAAACTTAATATATCTGTTATAAATATAAACTGACAGAAAATATAAGCATTTATTTATAATACTTAAAATAAAATTTCTGCAAAATTACATATTGCAGAAATTTATTCATTTTTATTAAATAACCAAAAACTTTGATAAAATGAATAAATACAATATAAATTCCATAAACAAATATGGTATAATTATGATTTAACTATATACTTTTTAATTATTATATTATTAATTAATTATTAATAAATTTTAAAACATTGCTTCACTGCAGATCCATTCCATATCTTAATATACTTTTATTTTATTTTTCTTGGAGTATTTTCAAAGTTTTTACCAATGAAAAATTGGAAAGTAAACATTCATAAGGGGAGAAAAAAATTTAAGTACTTCTATTTATGTATTTATTGAAGAAAATCAAGCACTGAAACTGATTGGTCCAATTTTGACTATTAATAGTCAAAATTGGACCAATCAGTTTTCTAAAAATAGCAATCGATTACTATAATATCGATCGTCCTTCGTTTACTCCATTACTTTATCTCTTAAACTTTTGCAATAATCATCACACAATTAATATTAACAGATCATTTATAAAATTTTAAAAATGACATAAATTATTAAATGTGGTTATTATATAAAAAAATACTTTCTTACCATTTTCACAATCCATATTACAATTTATACGATAATTGCAGATCAAATGCGGTCCATAGAGACGTTAGTTAATACATCAATGTGCGGGAGAAATACACGCGTTGAACTTTGAATATCATGTGTTATTTTCGTGGGAAAAAGAAGAAAAAAAAAATGTGACGAATCGCTTAAACGTCATTGATATTAATCGCAACGTTAATAATTTATATAAATGATTAATTTTAATATTTATTTTTGTTATAAAATGTTTATAATCGTAGTATTTTAATAGAAAATTCTTATTAATACATATATACTTTTTTTTATCTATTGAAATTACACAAAATTGTTATAAGTGACATCTGCAGGCACAAGCTTTAATTAAATAAATATATTAAAAAAATTAGTACATATTAAAGAAATGTACAGCGCGTGAAAATATTAACGATTTGTCTTTTTTGTACAACTAAGAAAATAATTATTCGTTTGATTGCTTGATTATCCGCCTTACGTACTACATATTAACTCAAACTTGTCAAACTAGAATTACTAATGACCCGAACGTTGCTCTCTTGTATACGTGTTATTTAATTAAGGAGTAACTGTTTAAAACGATAAATGTTCGTTTTGAATTTCGCGTCTAAGTATAATTTTTGCTCATAATACAAATATACTGTATGTGCCGTTGGTGAAGTATCGCCAATAGCATGTAAATACGCTATTAATAAGCGTGTATCGAGGTCGACGGCAACATTGTTCAGTTTAAAGTTTGGTACAGCCATAATGTACCGGTACGTGTCGATCGCAACCACAAAACGATTTTATCAATAACACTTCTGTTCCAAGTGCGAGAAGAATATGACGTCATATGTTCCAACGTTTGTTCACCACCGCAGCAGGCCGGATGGCCGAGCGATGAAGGTGGCAGCCTACCGCTCTGGGAGACCCGAGTCGAAAAATCCCCAGGATTTTTTCGGAGAGTGATCCGTTCGGATATGTCGGGTCCCGTCCCTCACCATCTGGTCGCCCCATTGTGGGTCTGGCCGAACCCATAATAAGCCTGTTTTTAACAGGCCCATTATTAAGAGGTCCTCTTAGTGCTCACAGGACGGAGAGTTAAAAAACAAAACAAAAAAAGAAGCCACGCAGCAAGCTACGATGGTATATTGGAACAGCGTATTACGTATCCTATGGCCGTACACTTTATGTTTTAAATGTCCTCACGAAAAACGTCCAGTGGAGTCAGGTCTAGTGACAATTTCACCTTATGACAAACTTCTGAAAAGTTTTTTCTAACCGAAAACAAACTAACCCATACCACTCGCTACTGCAAAAAAAATTTTCGGCATTTTTCGACATGACAGTCACTGATCTTGTTCATGAACTGGATCTAAAATAACTCTCTACGACATTTCATGAAAAGTTTTATCATTTGGTATGGTGCAGCTTGGCTTATAAGACTTTTGTGACAAAAAACATTAATCAACCATTTCATGAAAAAGTTATAGTTTTATGAAATTGTGAATAATGAATTAGGGCCATAATACTCTGTATTCATTTAATATATCAGGATGGGATGAAGATTAAGAAACGAAATTTGGCATGGTAGCTTGTGTATAAGGGACGTAGATACTATTAAATTTTGATTGTAAAAGGTAGGTGTGGGAAAATAAAGGGGTGTCGTATGTCATATCTCGAGAGGGGTTGGACTTTACTCTTTCCGCCCTGTGGGCATTAAGAGGGCCTCTTTTTTGCAAACCTATTATGGGTTCGGCCAAGCCCACAATGGGACTGCCGGGTGGTGAGGGACGGGGCCCGTCATATCCGAATGGACCACTCTCCCGAAAAATTCCTGGGGATTTTTCGACCGGTTCGGTTTCGAACCTGGCCCCCCCCAGAGCGATAGGTTGCCATCCGGCCGCCAATATCTAGAGTCCTAAATAGTGTTGCATTTTACTTGGCCAGCAGTGTATAAAAATATTTATAACAATGTCTGAAATGTTATCAATTTAATACACCTACTGTAAGTATTCAATGAAGACTAAACGTAACTAAAAACAAAAAAATCGCATCTAAAATAGTACAGTAGAAGCCATTCTTCAGGTTAAGCCATAATCCTCTCCCTCTCCCCCATGGGGGAATTTNAAATATAATAATGTTTTAAAAAATATCACAAAGTTTATTGTAAAATCATTACTTATATTATTATACTATATTAAAATGATTACTTAATTATATTAATTATTTTATTATATTGTATTTATATTGGGAGTTATATACTTTCTCATTAAAATATGTCTACACTAAAATTGAAAAAATTAATTTTTCAAGACGAAATGAAAGATGTTGAACAATGTAATAATGATTTTAAAATCTTGTGAATTATAATTGATTAAGCATATAAAACATTACATTTATAATACAGTATACTCTGTGATTTATAATGTGATTGTTAAAATAATAATGCTTATACTGTATAATGTATGTTGAAATGATACGAGATGTAATGAAAAGTATATGATGAATTCATCATGTACTGTACAGTACGTTTTAATTATTAGAGCTTCTTATAATTCTCCTTATATTTATGGGTCTCGGGGATTATCAAGAACAAAATAACTAAAAATATAAATATCTAAGCGTCAATGAAATCAAACAAAACAGATAATTTAAAATTTAAAAGATTTTATTCCGTTGCTGTTAAGATAGGAATATTTTAAAATTTGATTGATTCATTTTATTCGATTTAAATTCATTTAAATCGAATAGAATGAATCTAATTTAAATTTCAGTTTTAAACATATAACTTCAGATCTAACTGTATTTTCAGATGTATTTCTTAAGCGTATATTTATTTATTTGATTGATTCATTTTATTCGATTTAAATTCATTTAAATCGAATAGAATGAATCTAATTTAAATTTCAGTTTTAAAGATATAACTTCAGATCTAACTGTATTTTCAGATGTATTTCTTAAGCGTATATTTATTTATTTAAACTATAAATGTTATTTTCTGTCTGAATTTGTTACCGATTTATTATTAATCCGTTTTACCCTTATAAAATTAAAGTTAATATGATTGTCCACAGCCACAGACTAATCTGTTGTTAGGATCGAGTAACTTTGCAGAAAGTGGTTTCGTTTTCGTTTTCGATTTTCCGTAGCGATACGAATCCGAGCTATAGTGAAACATGAATACCGTATATTCAGTTATTGTTATATACAATATGTCTTACCGTCCATTACAAAAATGCATTTAATATTTAATAATTTCGTACCGTGCCGTTAACGAGTGCAATCCACTGTTTGGACGCAAAAATATTTTTATTTCACTAGTTTTAGTCACCATAACTTCCGAATAGTGAATAGTGGACACTATCATGATCGATAAGCTTATCCGCTATTTACAGGTATCCTTAATGGAGGTTTCACTGTATATCATCATATAATTTATATATATACAGTCTATAATATAAAACCCGTTGACTGTGTGTATATGAATTCCTTATAACTCCTGCAATTTTTGCCCAATCTAGATGAAATTTTGGTTATATTTGTTTTGTGCTTCGATGGAAAATATAGGCTGCTTATTTCGCGGAAGTATTAGCTATAAAATAAACGTTTTATCGATTTCGGATCGGTGATTGCACTTACGTTGCAGTGACGTCAGTGACCACGCTTGACGACGGAATTTTCCTTAAGTTGTATTTTTAGATTAAATATTTTGGCAAATGGCGTATTTTACACTTACTTCATTAAATTTAACCTTTAAAAAAGATAGTCGCGTCATGTCACTTCTACAACAAATTAAAAAAAAAAATCCTTCCATAGTGACCACGTGACGTTCTATTATTATCCAATCGGAAGTAACGATCTAACGAGCCCGTTATTTAGAAAGTATTATCGCCCGTCTGGTTTGACTTGAGCAAGATAGATTGACAACTGCTGTCAAGGATTGCAGGAAAAGTATTATAACGTCAAGCTCGACTTGAAGTAGACCTAGTAAGACATGTTCAAAGAAGAATCATTTCTTCAGACCGTCAGATGTTACTAATAGGAGAACAGGAAGTTCAGTTTAATGAAGAAAATGTGTTGGAACATGTCAAGTGTCAGTTTTGTAGTGCACTACATTTCGCACAAGAGTGCCGACTTGACGGTAAATTTAATTCTGCCTCCACGAAGGAAAAATTAAATTGGAAAGGCCCAAAGGTGAATACGGAAAAATATTGGAATACCCTGCAGAACTTTGTGATGTTTTATCTAATGTCAATAATCCATTCCATCAAAACTTTAAGGAAAATATATGATGCACTTTCTTTTGCATCAATGGGTGCAACTATTATACATGTTCCAGGCAACAGGCCATACTTTTTTAAAGTACAAGGCCAAATGTATCATAGGACATCACAAACAGAGAACTACCAAAATTTTTACAACTTTATTTGATTGATTCAGATCTTGCTACTGAAAACATAATGGCACTTTGAGAAAACCAGCAATATTTACCTGAAGTCATGCAAATGCTTGACATATTACTTTGTTGCATCACTCAGCTTGCTGATTCATATCATATGTGTGAAGTACAATGGCAAACGTGAACAAGTTGAAGAAGAAAGATTACCAAGTTGCAGTGATTAACATCATACTTAAAAGAGATTGCCATTCAGATTCGTGTCATTTTTATAAATCAACTGAAAATGAAATAGCAATGATATTCATAAATGATGGCAGTGAGCCTCCTTTTGAGAGAGACAAGTATTTATCCAAAAATTCAAACAATCAAGATCATACTTTTATTAATATATCCATATTAAGTCCAAATATTGACTCAATTACTTATGCACTCTTATTTCCTTTTGGAGAGCCAGGACAGCAACCAAATGGTAGTGTGAGTCCTATGAAGATACAAACAATACTCAATACTTGGAGTAGACAATATGCCAGTATCCTGCAATACAAAGTTGCATAAACAGCTATCAGAGACTATTTTAATCACATTATGTCAGCAGACAAATTAACTCAATGGATTGCTGATTCATACCTCCAAATTAAAGTAAATAATTTAAACTTCTTAATTTGCAAACTGTTTAATAAAATTATTAAAATGGAATGGATATAACAATGAGAAAAAGTTTCTTCCAATAGTGATACTAGTGGTCTTTATCATGTCTTTCTTAATTATCTGCAATAAACAGAGACCAAGATATAAAATTACTTGTCCTGATAGACTGACTGAGTGACTGATTCATCATTGCCCAGAGCAAACCGCTGAACCTAAAGAGGTGAAATTTGGTACACAGTTAGGGTACGTCGTGAAAATGCAAAAATCGCGAAAACGTTAAAAATCCCCACTAAGAAGGGATTTTTCAAAATTCCCCTGCGGGGGGAAGAGGGAGAGAATTAACCTGAACGGCTTCTACTATACCATTTTAGATGTGATTTTTTGTTTTCAACTACGTTTAGTCTTCATTGAGTACTTAGGTATATTAAATTGATAATATTTCAGACATTGCTATAAATATTTTTATATATTTTGATTTTTTAACCAAATGTTCAAATTGTTTTAAATTTGAATTTGTTATTGCGTATTGGTTCGATTATAGAATGATTGTAAACATTCCAGAAAATTAATTAAATTGAAAACAATTCGTTTGGTTCTCAGCAATTCTCATCATTCTCAGCAGTAGGTGTTATATAACAATTACTATGGTTGTTGAAATACTAAATATAAATGGGGTTTGCTTGCAAAATCTATGCATGCAAAGTCACAGGTAACAGCTAGTAAATCAATATGCTTTATTCATCAATCTAACAATGTATTTCAGATTAGTATTTTTAATCCCTCTTTAGACTACAAATTTTAAATATTAAAAACAATTTAAGAAAATAAAAAAAAAAATTAAAAATAAAACAATTTAAATTTATAAATATACACAATGAACCTCACTGCTTCAGTGTCTCAATTGTATTTTACTGCCCATTATTTAGGTTGATACAATTTTGACAATGGATAATAGCTATGTGTTCTTTAAACCGTATATATGTGTCATTTTCTTTAAATAAAACTTTAATATTATTTCTGTCTATATTACAATTATTTTTGCAATGTGGGGTCATTGAGATTGGGGGAATTTTAAGCTTATGGCTGCTTCGTGTTCTTTGTTTTACTGCTAATGGTCTTTCGGTCTCACCTATATAATGTATTTCATTTGTTCAAGTACAGCTCAACTTGTAAACAATCCTGTCATATTTAAACACTTTATTTTAGAATTATTACATTAATCTAATATATGATTAAAAAAAATTAGGAAGGACAAACCCAATAATGGTGCTAGGATTTTTATTCTGTTAGTGGTGGAATTAGGACAGAACATTGTTTAAGTGAGATGAATGTTATCTGTTCATTTTATCATCAAGCAAACTAATTTTTAAAATTTACAGATTGATTTTTAGTAAGATATAAGTAGAAACAACGGTGTATCTAGGATTTTGGAAATATGGGTGTAGCTTAAGGCAGATTTAGAAGATCAAGACATGTAGCCCCTTTCATTTTTTGGAGAATGTTACTCAATTACCATAGTATTTCCTAACCTTATCTAATTGAAGTCATGATATCTGTTATTAAAATTTTATTTTTATTTTAAAATTAATTGCTTTAATATTAAAGGACTACAGCACTATAAATACCCCAACACTCCTGAGTAGAATAGTGAGAATATGTAATTACTTGGTGAACAATTAATTCATATTTATAGAAACCCCCCAATAATGATCAGCACAGATAGACTTGAATAAATTATTTCAGGGAGGCAGATGAGTGGGCATGGAGCAGTAGTGTAATTAGGGTTTGTGGCACTCAGTTTACAGTCCTCAAGTTTTTCATCCATGAAAAGCATAATGCACATCAAGCTTACTTAGATAAAAAGTGAAATACATAACTATAAGAAAAAAGAACTTTGAAAAAAACTAGGACCCTTATGAATATTATTATTAATTAAGCATGATTAAATTAATAAGTGCTTAAATTTGTATGATGGTCAATAAAGCCATCTTCAAAAGAATGCAGTCCTTACCATTGTCAGAATTTAAGATAATAAGCAGTGTTTTTGTGGAAAAATAAAATTGTCTGGTATCTTGTATCCTACTATCCTCATAAAAACTTTTTGTTGTTGTGGATCAAAAGTACTGTCTGAGGCAGACTGCCCTAACTATACTAGTGAGATTTTAGGATGGGCATTCACCCTAATGCCAACTATGGACAGTGCACAAATATGTTGCTTTATCTTTGCTAATTTTCTTTCAACATTTTTATACACCATTATAAGGGTGTAGTTAAAAAGAACAGTGGTGTTTCTTGTTTATTAGAGCTTTTAAAATTGAAAAGTATGTTCTAATTAAAATATAATTTTAGACTATAAATCTCAATTATCTTTGAAAGGTTTTTTAAATTACAAAAACTGTTTAACATTTAGTCTATAAAAGTCATTTACATTTATTTGTACTATAGGAATGTTATAGTCTGTTTTATATAATTAAATTAGATTCTTATTTGACAAATTTATAATTATTCTTTATTTTTTTACAGATAATTGCATTTATTTCACTTACAGCTATTATTATTATTTCAAAAATACTGAATTATAGAGGTAAATAACTATCATGTAATTTTTATATTTTTATCTTGAGAATTCATTGAAAAGTTACTGTAATTATCTTTTACTGTTAATATTTGCTTATTTCCACCTTAAACAGAATATTCAAATACATTTCTATGTGTACAGGAAAGTTGTTCTAATATTTATGGTGAGAAGAATTACTTTACATTCAAAATATACATTCTTATAAATATGTATATAAGTATATACAGTATAATTTAATCTTCATAAGTATCATAAAAAAAATACTGCTATAGGTATAGCAATGCACATAAATACAGTATACTGTTTAAAAATTATGAGCTATGTTATAGCTGTATTATAGAGGTAAATATAGAGGTCATATAGAGAATATAGAGGAAATATAGAGAAATGTTGTTTATTTGATAGATAGATGTACAGTACTGTACATATTCTTCAGTATAATTGTCTGAGTAATAACATGAAATTCTGAAAATGATATCAATTAGATAATGTGAAAATATTAAAATTCTGAATTCAATATAGGCTATACTGTAATTATAAATTTTTAATTAATGACAAACAAAACATAATATTGTAAGATTTTTTTTATGAATTATAAAACTTCAAATTTAATAAATTGAAATGTTTATGCAAGAATTTTAAGAATAGTTGCTAAAATTATCCATAAACTGGAAAAGATTTTATCCTATCTCAATTATTTATGGAGAGATTTTAATGATTTCATTATAAAGTTGAATTTTTTTAGCTAGTTGATAAATCATAGATAGTACCAAAGCTACAATAAATAATAGATAACCAGGAGCAGATTCAGTGGGGTGCAGAGGGTGTGTATGCACTCCCTAAAATCCTAAGCAGAGAAGAGTTTTACATAGTAGAAATACAAAGCTAGATTTACAATTGTGAGATGCCATGCAAAAGCAAACAAATCCACAAAAAATCAAAGTTGAGTTTATAATTGATTTTTTTCCTTCAGCCTCATTCCTATCTACTGTTATAGTTGGTTTCATTCAAAAAAAAATATACATCCAACACTTTTTGGGCTTTGAAAATTGACATTCTATGCAAAAAACAACATCACTTTACCTGTGTTCCAAGCAGAACAAAACATATCCATTGCAGTCGGCCTCAGCCGATGAAGAGCTATGATTGAGTCACGTGACTTCCAGAATGCAACAGGTGGTTTTGTTTTTGTTGTTCTGTTGGAACAGAGATTTTGATGTTAAAATGTTGTTTATTAGTACACATTTTATTATACAATGTATTTCAGTGTTATAATTGAGTGAAAATGGATGAAGGCAATGCTGGATCTAGAAAGAAACCTAAAACTGTTGGAGTACGGGCAAAGAAGAAAATACAAAAATACAGTGCTCCTTTGGGGTAAGATTTGAGGAGCCAGTTGAGCAACTACCTGTAGGGCACCCACTGTCAGCTGCCAAGAAAAAAGACATTGAATTACTTTTAAATGATGAAAGTTTATCATGGTATAAACAAGTGTTACAAAACGGAACCAAGCTTGAAGCAGATGACCCGGAAATAGAAGAAAATAATGGGAACTTGTGTGATTGTTTGGGAGAAGATATTTATTTGTATTTTCTTAGCACAATGTTGCTGTTGAGAACATATCACACAGGAAACACTTTCAGAGGAAAAAGGTTGTTTTATTGGTGTGGATGGATATGCATTTTGGGCTTAATGTCCCTCTTCAATCCTATTATTACATATTTATCAGTAAATTGATTACAGGTTTACAAATTTACAGAATACATTGAAAAAATTAGGATACGTATTACAATGGTTTATATAATAAAACTTAATTACCTGAGATAGTGACAGTTAAACCAACATGACACGTAAGAAGGTATACATGTAGTTGAAAAAAGAAAAGGAGCTAAAAATTCTTTTGGCTCCACACATATACACATTAGGATAGTATAACATCTGCTAAAATAAAAAAGGGGTGAACTTAAATTTAAAATTAAGTATATATTAAGAGGTAGAATTTTTTAAAATTAATAATGGAATACCTGTAGGGTGTGAAATAATTCTGATGAGATATATAGAGAACATAGATAAGATATGAGAGGTTAAAAAGATGTGAGTGATCCTTGTAACATTGAAAGTTTGGTGTGACATGCACAGTGGGTTATGTTAGAGAGAGGATGGTAGAACATCTTAATGGGCTTTGCTACTTAAGANTGATATATATGCAGTGGTGATATTCAGCGGGTTCGCACAGGTTCGGCCGAACCCGTTGTTAACATTTTCAAGGTTTTCCGAACCTTGTTAAACACGTGTAACATTTCTCAATGGTTTTGATTCTTTTAAAAAAATATTAAAATATACGTATTATACTCTGTAACACTACTAAACTAGAACCTTCCGATGCACCATTTGAGCGAAAAAAAATTGTTAAGGAAAAATTTTCTGTTAGTGAACCCTTTGTTAAATATTTCGAATATCACCACTGCATACATGGTGTGTTGGAGTGGTAATTTATTACTTTACTGACGTCACACAGTTTGATATATTTTTTTAGGTAATTAAGTTTTATTATATAAACCATTGTACAAGTATCTTAATTTTTTCAATGCATTCTGTAAATTTGTAAACCTGTAATCAATTTACTGATAAATATGTAATAATAGGACTGAAGAGGGGCATTAAGTCCGAAATGCATATCTGTTCACACCAATAAAACAACCTCTTTCCTCTGAAGGTGTTTCCTGTGTGATATGTTCTCAACAGCAACATTGTGCTAAGATAATACATATAATAGAGAACAAGCAACCAAGATTTAAGACATTTATTGTGTGAGATCCGAAAGGCCCTGGGTCTAATTTGTGAATTTTTATTAATAATATTAAATTATAGACACGAAATATTACTTCGTTTTTGTGGAAAAAAATATTGTTTTAGACGTGGAAAAAAACCAGATAACAGATGCTACTTCCTTTCACAGAAGAGAACATCCTCTGTTTTTCCGTATCTGGTTAAAAATCTCGCTCGGATGGGAAATAGTTACCCCTCANCTGTTGAGAACATATCACACAGGAAACACTTTCAGAGGAAAAAGGTTGTTTTATTGGTGTGGATGGATATGCATTTTGGGCTTAATGTCCCTCTTCAATCCTATTATTACATATTTATCAGTAAATTGATTACAGGTTTACAAATTTACAGAATACATTGAAAAAATTAGGATACGTATTACAATGGTTTATATAATAAAACTTAATTACCTGAGATAGTGACAGTTAAACCAACATGACACGTAAGAAGATATACATGTAGTTGAAAAAAGAAAAGGAGCTAAAAATTCTTTTGGCTCCACACATATACACATTAGGATAGTATAACATCTGCTAAAATAAAAAAGGGGTGAACTTAAATTTAAAATTAAGTATATATTAAGAGGTAGAATTTTTTAAAATTAATAATGGAATACCTGTAGGGTGTGAAATAATTCTGATGAGATATATAGAGAACATAGATAAGATATGAGAGGTTAAAAAGATGTGAGTGATCCTTGTAACATTGAAAGTTTGGTGTGACATGCACAGTGGGTTATGATAGAGAGAGGATGGTAGAACATCTTAATGGGCTTTGCTATTTAAGAATGGCTGCCAGATATCATTTATGACTGCACCTGTATTTAAGTTCATTCTGTGTGTTTCTTTAGTTTTAATAATTTCAATGTGTTTGCAAAATTTTCTTTTAATAATAATTTTTTCTCTTTTAAGTATTTTGATGCTGTCGAGTGAGATCTTGCATCCAGTTTGGTTGCTATGAGTGACAACTGCAGAGTTAGTGTAATTATACTTCATAGCTCTTATATGTTCTTTTATATGGATTTTTAATGCTCTGCTAGTTTCACCTATGTAATAGTATTTAGGATGACATGTACAAGCAAAGATGTAAACAAGATTATTATTTAATAAAATGTCTGTGTTACTATTAGTTTGTTTTTTGGTTTTTAAGGAATTTTTGATTTTATTGTTTAGTGTGGGTGCTAAAATGATATTATATGGTGTTAATATCCTTTGGATGTTTTCAAAAATAGTAGGGATAATCTAATTTTTTGTAAATTATTTGTATCTTTGGTTTGGGTTGATCAGATGAGTGGTTGTGTAGCCATTGGTTGATAATTCTGTTGGAGTAGTTATTTAATTGAAAAGTGCAATAAATTTGGTCTATTTCCATGTTTTGGTTAATAATAGCACTTGTACATGTTTTGATTTTGTTGACATAAATATTGAATATGTTCTTTTTAATATACATCAGTGGCGTGCCGTGACATTTGATGATAGGAAAGCTGTGTTTCTGTAAGAAGCTGGCATCCAGGGGCAATCAGTCAATTGCGCATCAGTGATGGTCTAGGGTCCGTTCGTATCGTTTATTCGATAAGCCAGTAAAAACTGTAGACTTCTCTAAATGCATTTTTAATATCAGAATTACATTCCGAATTGCTTACCACGATATAAGGGCTACAATTAAAAATAAAATAATAAAAACTTACTTAGTGAAATAAAATGTGTGGTGGATGTACCGGTACATACTTGGTAAAAAATATTGTTCAATTGTATGAATATATTTTTAAAGAAAATTATAATTAAATATAACTTTGTAAAGAAACGTACATAAAAATATAAAATATTCTTTACTTTTTAAATCTTAAAACAATGCACTTAGTCAAATAGCTCCCTACAAGTGGCTAATGGATGGAATCGAAGACGGTTGCAAAGCGTGCATACACGCGGACTGCCAAATCCCCAGGGTGCCGATACCGGTCAATGTCAAATGCCTCTTTTGTCGCATCACTAGTATATCTCAAAGGACGCGACAGGGCTGTTGTAGATTTTAAACGTTTCTCACCATNTAATTTCAAACTTAAATTTGACTAATTAAACTGCTTTTTTCCAATTAGAATTCAAAGAAAAGGATTATTTATTAGTGCAAAAGCTAAGACAAATTTATTAGAAATAACATTATAATGAACTTAAATACCCAAAACTAAAGTATTATCCTAATATTCAGAGAAAATATGCAAAGTATTCTGCACGTATTTTTTGGGAGACTTCTGTTTCAAACTAAAAATAAATTTAAAATAAGTTACTGCAGCTTTGGCTAATTTATAAAATAGCAATAATCATCACTAAATAAAACATGAATGATGCTTAAATTCAATTATATTAATTTTACTGAGGCAGTCAAATAGTAAAATAGATGTTGTTATTAGAAAATATTACCCTCTCCAAGGATATATTTAAAGATATAGGCTGAGAATCCTTTATCCAAAATCTGAGTGTCTGGAGTGTTGACAAGTGCATCACAAATGGAAAATTCCATGAAGCACTGGGAATGTTTTAGTGTTCTGTCCAAACCCTTTTTGCTGGGTACTTCACCAAGATGATTTTTCTAGTTGCTTAGTTGATAAACTTTCTGAGAAATATATACAGGGCCATCAAAAGTTTGGTATTAGGCCCAAGGAGTAGTAGGTGCCTTTTGCCTTGTTTTTGAACAAATAAGACTGCTCCAAGTCCTACATTATCAGTACATTGTATATCAAACTTTATAGAAATTAAATGCTATGTATTAAACATAATTTAAGTCTATGATATATTATTTATTGTACCTTGTGCAGATATTGTACAATTATAAATAAATTACAGATAGTTTCCTATAAAACATTTTTATTATATATATTATATATTAAAATTAAAACTGTTCACCAGTTTTAATTTTAATAATCTTCTTATTAAAGCAAATAAAAAATATAAATATTCTTTTATATTATTACTAGCTACTTAACTTTATATTAAGTTAATTTGCAACTTAATAAAAATTTATTTCTCACTTTACTAAGCTGTTTTAATTTTAATATTGTGCAAAATCAATATTTTAAGAATTAAAAAATAATAATAATTCTTAAGATTAAATTAAACCCCTAAGTATAAAGTTTTTTTTTCCAATTGTAATGATATTGAAATAAAATATACACAATATTTGTAGATATTCATTTATAATAAAATATTTAAAAAAATTAAACCATAAAAATGATAATTTGACATTCAATATGATCTTAATTATAATAATTGATTTTCTCTTTTCTTACCTCATTTAAAGCCAAGCTAGCTGAAGTATGCATAACTGAAAAAAATAAATATAAATGCAGATTAAATAAAAACTCAGTTCTTTAGAATGACAAACAATATCAATAAAAATTTAGAAATTTTGCATTCAATGAAATTTATGCAAATTATGCATTTATTTCTTAATGTAAACAAAATTGATTTTTATGTTAATTTTCCTAAAACTAAAAGTTCTGTAGACAATTATATGGATAGTTTTAAAATAAAAACAAATTTAAAGATGTAATGATTATGATTTTATTGACTTACAAGAAAGACAATTATCATAATAAATACCTGCTAATAATTGATATTTCATCTTTATAAAGACAAGATAATACTTTTGATATTAATGAATATTTGTAAAGATCAGAAAAAAGTAAAACAGAGTATTTAATTAAATAATATGCTGTTATTAATTATATAATTAAAAATATGCTGTGAACATAATTTCATCAGAAAAACAATATTCAATGTAAAATCACTTAAACTGATTACTACCTTCAACATTTATGTGAGATCCGAAAGGCCCTGGGTCTAATTTGTGAATTTTTATTAATAATATTAAATTATAGACACGAAATATTACTTCGTTTTTGTGGAAAAAAATATTGTTTTAGACGTGGAAAAAAACCAGATAACAGATGCTACTTCCTTTCACAGAAGAGAACATCCTCTGTTTTTCCGTATCTGGTAAAAAATCTCGCTCAGATGGGAAATAATTACCCCTCATTCATCCCCCTTTCGTCCGTTCTCACGAAAGAGTCACTGGACGATGATTGGTCGAAATTCGGGCGATATAAGGAAAATCTAGTCCGAATTCGGGGAGTTCTTCGACAGATCCGAAGCATACAAACTCCACATACGTTCCCGCCTGATGGCCAACGCCCATAACGGAGTCGATAGACTAAGTCCCGAGTCTACACTTAGAAGAAGTGATATTTTTATATTTTGTGCACGAGTTGATCTCCCATACGAAAGTAATATGAACTCTATCTACAAGGTGTCCTATATCTACAGGAACGGAAACGACGACTACTAAACAGGTCGTATGTTTAGATTCATTTTGTGAGCTCTCTCTCTCGAACGCGCATTAGCATAGATTTAGTCGTAGTCTCTAGCTTGTTGCTAAATGGTTGCAATCGACATTTTTGTATTCGTTTGTTTGAGATTTATTAAATTTACTCTTGTTTTATTTTATAAGAATGTCTCCTCAATTCATTCCGAGTCAGATCGTAAACGCGTGTTAATCCGCGTACAATAAGTTTGATTAACTGGTGTCGGGATCCTGACGAAGGAAGGTGAATTTGCCGTCACCAACTTCCGCTCTAAATTATAATATAACAGTAAAGCCCTCCACACTCGTTTCCCTACGACTGGGAAAGGCCATTCTTTGGACAACCGAGAACTGGTTTTACCGACTAGTGCCCGTAAGTGGCGTAGATTGAGCTCTGCGTCCTTGGCTAATCTCACAATTGTTCATCCCTATTTTGTAAATTGCCATCTTTTTTTTTGATAAGTCAAAGTAGTAGCCAGTATAACAAAGTGAAAAAGAATATAGTGGCTAGGCAAAAGAAAACATATCCTAACATACGGGACATTCCAATTTTCAACGCTGACTCAGCGCTGATCTCAACATTCGTTAAAATTCGTTCCTTTTTTCAACGTTGAGGTAGCGCTGTTGTCAGCGCTGACTCAACACACTCAGCACTCAACAGATATGTTGACTGCTACTTTCCAATGAATTGTGGGTAATTGGTAAGACATTTGAATGGAATCCATCTTGCTGAGAATGGAATTATGGGAACTAAGCACTTCGTACTCGAGTTGGAACGTCGTTGATGACGTCAAATTGTTGACTTCAACACTCAACACTCGCGTTGAANTTAAAATTAATATGTATTTATTTTTTAGAAAATACAAGGGAAGCGGCACATCCACCACTTCCAGTGACAGCACGCCACTGATATATATGCAGTGGTGATATTCAGCGGGTTCGCACAGGTTCGGCCGAACCCGTTGTTAACATTTTCAAGGTTTTCCGAACCTTGTTAAACACGTGTAACATTTCTCAATGGTTTTGATTCTTTTAAAAAAATATTAAAATATACGTATTATACTCTGTAACACTACTAAACTAGAACCTTCCGATGCACCATTTGAGCGAAAAAAAATTGTTAAGGAAAAATTTTCTGTTAGTGAACCCTTTGTTAAATATTTCGAATATCACCACTGCATACATGGTGTGTTGGAGTGGTAATTTATTACTTTACTGACGTCACACAGTTTGATATATTTTTTTAGGTAATTAAGTTTTATTATATAAACCATTGTACAAGTATCTTAATTTTTTCAATGCATTCTGTAAATTTGTAAACCTGTAATCAATTTACTGATAAATATGTAATAATAGGACTGAAGAGGGGCATTAAGTCCGAAATGCATATCTGTTCACACCAATAAAACAACCTCTTTCCTCTGAAAGTGTTTCCTGTGTGATATGTTCTCAACAGCAACATTGTGCTAAGATAATACATATAATAGAGAACAAGCAACCAAGATTTAAGACATTTATTGTTCATCCCTATTTTGTAAATTGCCATCTTTTTTTTTGATAAGTCAAAGTAGTAGCCAGTATAACAAAGTGAAAAAGAATATAGTGGCTAGGCAAAAGAAAACATATCCTAACATAGTTCATGCAAAAAAAAAACATATTCACCCTGTCCAAGCAAAAAGAAACATGTTCATATTTTAATGTCATATAATTAAATACTAACTATATTCCTATCAAAAACTGCCTTCAAATATTGATGTTAGATACAAAGTGAAAAATATAATAAATTTTTACAGGTGTGACGGGTAAAATAAATTCAATAACAGTTTTTTGCATTTTTTTTAACAATGTTTAGAGTGGACTTGTTTGCTTTTGCATGGCACCTCCACAATTATGCTTTGTGATAATTTGAGTATCAGTTTCAATCCCACAGTGCATTGCAAACTGGCTTATAATTTCCCAGAAGTCGATACTTGTAAATCCTCTACTGAAATAATTGTGACTTATTCTTAGCAGCAATTGTCTAAAGGTTCACAAACATGGGCTGAGTGATCGCCTGGCCAACTTATCAGTTGGCAGGCTTGTGACTCATTATTGATGAGACTGCCAATCAACTATTGGCCCTGCTGATGTACAACTTGCGCACAATTTAACTGCTATGATTTAACCACTGCCTGACTCAATTTCAAATGGTGACAAGTTATTGCTCTGGTGTCTGAATAAGAGCATCAACAAAATACAAAAATAAATTGCTGCTTTATGTGTAATTGTGAAACATGAAGGGCAGAAAATACACAGTTTTAGACAATTTTAATACAATGTATGAACCTTTAATTGAGTGCTTAGATTGATTTCATCTTACAAGTAAGGCTGAGATAGTCAAACCATTACAGAAGAATGGGTGGTTTAAAAAAATGAATGATTTCACAGTGATTGTTGTTTTCAAACAGTTCTGAATTTTTTCAGTTACATTAAAGGTTTTTCTATAAAACTCCAAGGATCAGCTTTACATATTGTAAGCATTTGAAATAGCATGTGAAATAATATGTGAAATCAGTGTTAGAACAGTTTAGAGAAGATATTTTTCAGATTTTGATTTTATATATATAGCAAGAGTACAATGATGGCAAAATTAGCAAACATTGAGTCTTTAATGGTACCCCATACCTGTAAAAAGCAAATTCATAGAAACAATATTGAAGGAGATGACCCAAAATTGTACTTTAAGCAAGCAATTTATATATTGTTTATAGAGTCTCTGATTTACCAATTTAATCTGAGGTTTGAGATGATGGCTAATAATGTGATTAAGGGGTTCTAACTGATTCCATTAGGTATGAGGTATGAATTAAATGAAGAAATAGCAAATGAAATTTTAAATTATTATACAGATGATTTGTCATATGCTGACTCTTCTAAACATGAAACTATGGGAAAGAGTTTGGTGTGACCTGGATAATAAGCTGGACAATATAAGGTTGAAATTATGTAATAGTAGTAGTTCTAAAATGTTCCCAAATATTATTAAAGTTTTAAATCTTTTATTATACCAGTTACTTCATTTGGTATTGAAAGTGCATATTTGTTATTGAGATGTGTAAATTATGATTTAGAACAGGCCCCCAAACTTTTTTGTCTCGTAGACCACAAGCCAATTTTTTATGTTTTGGGTAGACTCCCTTGCCTTTCTAATATTGAATTTGGTAGGCTTAACTGTAGAGTGAAAAAGTTAAAAAAAAAAAAAAAACGTTAAATTTTATACATTTATTAATTAAAATGACACAAATGCAAATCTAGTAAAATTATAACATAAAATAACTACAGAAAAAAATAAATCCCTCTCATTAAAAATGCTTTTAATGGAAGGGATGAGCCTGATGCTTTAATAGCAAATTTTCAATATTTGGCTTCAATTTAGTTAGGTTTAACCTTAAATCTCCTCAAACAGTGATTTCTAATATGTTTCTTTTTTTGTAAGAAGATTGGCAACCGCACTGAAACCTCTTTCCACAAGGTATGAAGATGGAAAAGCTATCAAAAACTTTCTCGCAATAGTACATAATGCAGGATAAGTAATAGGCATGTCTCCCTGAAGCCAAAATTGCTGATATCCCTTTCTGAACTGTACCTTAAGTTCTTTGTTAGTGCTTGTTCCGATCAGTTCTTCTTGTAATATGACATCCGTTTATTCAATGCCACCATATGGATCAATAATCCATTGTGGTATTTTCATAGTCAAAACATCCTCAAATCTAGTTTCAAAGTCTGTGTGAAGCATATTTAAATGTTGAATGTATGTTGAAACATCATCATCCTGGCAGTTTGTCTGTGACAAATTGGGAAACTGGGAAAATTTGCTCCATCCAATATTTTGCTTTATTATGATTGTGAGGACTCAACCAAGATCAGAAATCATGTAAATCGTGGTATTCTTATGATTAAATAATAACGATAGATTAAATATGAGAGGGAGAGGAAAATCCCATAATTTAAACAACGCAGCATAAAATGTAAACAACGAGTCTCGGATGACTCCAACACGTGTTAAACGAACTGTCAATGTCAGAATGAAAAGTTAAGTCAGAGACAAGTGGTCATATGCAGGTAGAACTTTAACCCAAACGCTCATAAACAATCAATATAGGGAAACAATTTCGGAAAAGAGGGAAAGATTTAAGAGAGAAAAATCATTGCATATGATAATTCAGTTACCCAGATGACAGAAATCGTGAGTTATGGAGCTAAATTATGAGCGCAAGTCTTGCAATTTTGTCAACAATCCCCAAGAACAATCGACAGAACGGCATTGAGCAGACACCTGGAATTGGACCTTTCCCGTGACCCGAGTCGGTCTCGGTTTTCCCCAAAACAAAAGAGAGACCAATCGGGAAGCGAGGAAGAGGATGAGGGGCCAATCAGAAGTCCGAATAGTGGGAGAAAAAACTATAAAATCCCAAAAATCACAATCGGGAAAAGCTCTCCTCCATAGTCCATGAAAGGTCGTGACTTATATTGTGGTGTGTCATTGCCAAGAACTTTGGACTCCGCCGCTTCCTCCTTCCGATCGTCCGCCTTGCTCAGCGACCGCATTTCGTCCTCCCCGGGGCCAGACAGATGCCAAAGTTCTCACCTCTCCGCATCTTCAACGAGAAGAACCTAGTGAAGGACTGTCGATTGTCGATGTAAGCATAAATGTTAACAAATAAATGGCTTTCTTGTGTAAAACACTTGTCATCATTTGCCTCCTCCGTCACAGCCCACATACATACATCCCTTAGGTTCATCCTGACATGGGATTAATAGATCCCACCTAGCAGACGGCAACCTTATACAGATGCTGTGGAGTGGGTTTCAAGTCCCCTATCTCCACCGGGTTGGCTACCTTACATGATGGAAGTATGTACTGTACATAGTACTATCTGTATTATGTAAATTATTTCATTTATGGGAAAGCCAAAATTTTGGTCATGACCTGCTTAAATGAGATCCATTCTTGTGGACCCCCATTTACATCTCATGCACCCCAATTTTTATTTTCGCTGACATGGACCCCCTTGCAGTTCGGAATCGATTCCTAGGGGTCGATATAGACCATTTTGGGAATCATTGATTTAGAAGCAGCATGAATGAAGAGAAATTTAATGAACTTATTTTGTTAATGATGATTAAGAAAATAAGTTCATTAAATTTCTCTTCATTCATAGTAAAGATGTTGATGTATGTAAACTTACATGAGGTGATAGACATGTATGCAAGAAAACATACAAGATGGATGTTACTCTTACTTTTACAGCACACTGCTGTAAAATATTGGAAATAAAAACATGTTTTTTTCTATACAGTAGAACCCCTCTAATCCGTCACCTTTGGGACTGGGGGTATGGTCGGAACTGCAAAAAAGGTCAGATTATCAGAAAAAAAGTAAACTAAACAATCTTCCCCTTTGTCCAGTCTTTGTAGCACTGCTAATTTTTCATTTAATGAAAGAGTAACGTGTTTACGTTTCACTCCTGACATATTGAAAACACACACAAAACTGTACATGTACACACAATGTAAAACATATACTGTAACGAACACAGAAAAACGCCACGGACAGTGAGTCACTGACGAGTTGGGACAAGTTTCTCGACTCCGACCACGGTCGGATTAACCGGAGTGACGGACTAGCCAAGGGCTGTCTAGAGGGGTTCTACTGTAATTATATATTTCCTAGGATTATTTACATATTAACACTGTAATGATCATACAAAAAATTTTTGGGCCAATTCAATCCTTTTTCTATATCCCACCAGAGACTGATAATATGCAACATGAAGATAAAATATAAATTTTATTTCTGATTAATGAAAACTATTTTTATAAACATTGCAGTCTTGATACTAAAAGTAATCAATTTTGGATATCGATATTGACATAAAGCACACCCCTAAATAAAATTTCCAGATCTGCTCCTGGTAAAATATATTAAATCATAACAACAATAGATAGTAGTGTTTGAATAGAATAAAATGGTATTTGCTGTTCAGCATTAAAAAATATTAACCAATATCTGTAATGCTTGTGAAACAGATGCCAAATTATAGTTAGCAAACCATATTCTCAAGTTTATCATACTTTAGTTTAACATTTTGATATCCAGATTTAATTCTTCAATATTGAAAAAACTGGAAATTTTTGACTGACTGATTTAAATCATTTTCAGTAACACACAATATTCATTTATGTATTATATAATAATAATGGTTATTCAATTATAATAAATAAAAAGAAATTTAAAAATTTCTATTTACATATCTTAAGTTTTTTGGTTTCTTAAGTTATTTATTTCTTAAATATTGAACATTAAATTTAATAACTTTTATTCAGCAAATGTAGCAATTTGCTATATGAAAAATTTGATTATATATAATTTATTATTTAATAATATACTGTAATTAACTTTTGTGTATAAATGTATGGTATTTAAAATTTTTGCAGGTAAAAATAAAAAGCATTTCCGAAAAAGAGATATTATTGCATTTTATTTGAGATGGACAGTAAAAAAGGTAACTTTTTTGTTTGTAAGTTGAAAAATTATATAACAAAGTTTTCAATTTTTAAAATTTTATTTATTTGGGGCTTTCAAATTTCTCTTCTGAAAACAAAATTTTATTTATGTGAAGAACTTTTTTTTTAACATTTTCTGCCCTGTAGGCACTAAGAGAGCCTTTTTCATATCCATTGTAGATTTGACCAGGCTCAAGTATTTGTAATGTTGAATAGAGGAGGAGTGGGTATGGTAGGTCTTAGCATTACAAAATATTATAAAAAAGGGGAGAGTTTGACCTTGTAAAATATTATGTAATACTGTAAAATATGTTAAAATAAGTAAAAATTATTTGATTTATGTTCAAAATGTAATCTATAGCATAATTTTAATTCAATGTTAGACTCTACTTTCAACTGGTAAATGTAGCAACATGTAATATAATACTATGACTGGAATGTTGCCAATATGTGAAAAATTAATTCAATTTTCAGATAATTTGAGATATTGTGGAATATTTTTCTAATCCTCATAAAACATTAATAGTAATTTAAGATATTTTTGGAAAACTTGCTGATGCGTTTTGGGGTCTATATATATAAGATCATGAGAAATTTTTATTGGTTAAAGTAAGAAGTAAGATATGTGATTTCACATCATTATTAACTACTGAATATAAAGAAATAAGCAAAATAGATTTAAATGATATAATTAAATGTAAGTCATAAAGTGATATTTTAATTTTTAAAATTAATTTATAAATTATTGTAATGTTAGCTTTTTTTTGTTTGTAATATTGTAATTAATAGATAGATAAATAATTATGTAAGTAATTATTATCCTAGTATTATTTGTGCTTTTTGCTAACCAAATTATAATCACTTTAATAAAATATGGGACTCAATAATTTTTTGCCTAATGGTCATAAAAACCTAACTAAGCCACTGGTCATCACCATCTGAATGTAATTTTTTCCAAATGGTTTCCTTGTTGCAAAGTACAACCTTCAGTAATATATAGATATTGATTCTATTAAGCTCCTGGGATGATTCTTTTGTACAAGCTAGTCATATGTTTTGCTAGGGGATTTTGCTCCATTCGAGGCAATAGTGTTTGAACATCCATTGGAAATGAATTATATTTGAAAGTAATGCATTTGGGAATGAGTTTAATTCTTATGACACTTTAGTAACAAGTAAAGTTGAGCTTTTTGTTTTAACCACAAAGTTCTTGTGTTCAATAACTTAAAGAAGTGTTTTCTAGTAGTTTCCATAATAATCATAAAAAGATACTTTACACCAACAATCATAAAAAATAATTAACACAACAGTGTAGCATCTTTACAAACATGATTTATTAGCATAGTTAAGACATACTCGCTAGTACTTTCAACTGCTTACAGCTACTATCCTCAGGTGAAAAGAAATCGAATACAGTTAATTTTCGAATATTTGGATATTTGAATGGACTTTTCCAGTTATCCAAGGCATGTGGATAGAATACAGAACAAAATTAAATTAAAATGAAATTATAGAAGTGTGTTGTAATTTGTGTGATATTTGCAAAAACCCTTGAAAGGCAATTTAGTAAGATGTATATGATTGTGGTGCTTATGTAAATACAAAATTACAAATTAAATTGTTTGAATAAGGTTATTCACAATTGCAAGATTTCTATGGTAGGTGTATTGCATGTGTTACTGCAGATATGTAGAGGTTCTTCCAAATAAATAACTCTCTTTGATCATTGTACTGCTTAAGTAATTTGGTGTATGCTCAAAGTAATAGATAATATATGGTACACTGTTATTTTTATGGTATATAGAAAATAGCAGTTCAGGTAATCTATGTAGTCATATGTTTGATCTAGAAGCCATGTAATTCATCCATTCCTGATGCTATCCAATTCTTTATCTTATGATTTTTTCTACTAGTTCATTTACTAAATATTTCAATTCATTTCCTTTGAGATCAGCTTTTGGATCCTTTGTCCAGACTGCTATCTTATTGTAATCTTTTGGATTGTCCCAGATATATTTTTCCAGAACTGTACAGTTTCTTCTTTATTTGGTTCTCCTGTGTTCCTGCCTACCTTTCCATCCATGTTTTCATAAAAGTCTTTCTAGTTTATTGTGAAAAAATAACTTTGTCTAAACTGTGCAATCCTTGCATGATATCTATATCTTATCTATATCCTTGCATGTAATCTTACCTGAAACTGCTACAGTTTTCTGTTTGATCTTCTCCAGTAAGGTGAGAGATCCAGTTTTGCTGCTGGAACTGTTAGAACAGTTAAGCTAGATGGTTCCATTGGAACAGTTAAGCTAGATAGTTCCATTGGAACAGTTAAGCTAGATAGTTCCATTGGAACAGTTGGACTAGATGTTCCTCAGAATCATTATGTAACATCAAAATTGCTTAATCTGTTGGACTAGACATTCCCTTATCAGCTTTATATAAGATATGAAATGTTTGTCTTTTCCTATTCTTTGTTTTTTGGTTTATCTTCTCCAAATTATTCTTGTTTAACTCGGAATCTGAGGAAAATATAGACTATCGTGAAATCTGGACACCTCTGGACACGTGAAATCTGTTCCTTTCTCTGATTTCATAATAGTGTATATTTTTCTCAGATACATTATTTTTTTCCACAGGTAAAATATATAGGAAATTCTATCTTTTATGACACTTTTCAAAACTATTCCATTCCTTCTATCTTCAGGAGGTAAGTTTTGTTTTATTTTATTTTTGATAATAAAACATTATAATACATATAAATATAAATATAGTTTTTATTGCTTGTACAAGGTCTGTTCAAAAAGTATCGGACCTTTGGTCGGCAAAAATAAATTTATTGACTTTGAGGTACAAAACCCTAATCCCCTTCAAAGTAGTCTCCTTGGTAATGTATACACTTCTCCCAGCGTTCCTGCCATTGCTGGAAACACTGCTGGAACGCATCTTTTGGAATGGTTATCAGCCGGTCTGTCGCATTTCGCATGATGTCTTCTCTCGACTAAATTTGGGTTCCTTTTAGCGGCATTTTCAGCTTGAGAAATAGCCAAAGGTCACACGGAGCCATGTGGAGAGAGTACGGAGCGTGACGAACCACAGGAGTATTGTGTTTGGCGACGAAAGCCCGAATCAGATGCGCAGAATGGGCGGATGCGTTATCAC
>NW_019384492.1:272507-278620 GCF_000671375.1 Centruroides sculpturatus
ATTCAAAATTTTAAGCCTTTTATAATTTTCAGATAGGCACGGCAAGACTACACAAGAACAAATTCACCTTTGCATAAGTTGAATTATTTGTGTAGCAAAATGAACGAGTTGAGAGTGTTACGCAGTAAAACCTTTTCGCTTATTATAATTGTAATTGATCGTTGAACGGATTCATATCACTTCATACCTTCAAATAGATCATGCTGTTATACTAAAAGTTCAAAACTAGTTTTCTATGTACTCGACATCCGTTGCTGATATTGAAAATATTGCAAAATACAAATCATTATAAAGTGAAAAATAATTTAAAATTTTTTCTTGCAGAACAAATAAATGTTATAATTACAAAATACTGGTTTTATTTTGTTAAAAATAAAAGTACTATAAATGAAAAGAAGTACGATGTACTAACAATCCTTTTGAACGCCTTTAGAGAAGAAACATCTAAAAAAATAAGATTCGAACTTGTAACAGAGTACCCTTTAACAACTGCATAGCCAAATGGATAAACATATTACCATATAATACGGTACTGTACATAAATAAGAAAGAAAATTTCAATCTCATTTTTTCTTGCGAATGCATGAGAATTGCATTGTATGGCTTCACCACAATTACTGGAATGATAATACTGCTAGATTTTAATTAATCCTCTAGAATAGTGTTTTTCAACCTGTGGGTCGCAACCCCCAGGGGGGTCGCAAAGCCTTACATGGGGGGTCGCGGGTAAAAGAAAAAGACAAGTGTTTGTAGGTCCTACACTACAATAAATAAAACTACAATTTCATTGAGAAGGCTTTGCGTTTTTATTTTAAAGTACAATTGGTTTTTTGATTGATATTTAGGTCTCAACAGAAAAAAAATTAAATACGTAGTTTTCAAAATCACTGATATAGTTTTAATATGGCCCTGGGAGGTCAGCAGAATTTTTTTAACTTGTAAAGGGGTCACGTATTCAAGAAGGTTGAAAAACACTGCTCTAGAATTTTTATGAGAACCAATCAGTCATATTTTAGTATTATTTCTAGAAAGAATTAGAAAAATCTTCAAGAAATGACATGTATATATGTCATTTATGCATATATATGCATAAATTTTTATGTTCTTTTTAAAATTAAATGCATAAAAAAGTATTAAAATATTCATTAAATGGTAAAAGAAAAGTTTGAACTAAAAAACATATGTACAGTAGAATGTCAATTATCCGAATCAATTGGGGACTGGGGTTGTTCGGAAGATCGATGTTTCGGATAACCGATTACGTACGAAAAAATATATTAATTTATCCCATCTTGACATTTTTATCCCTTGCGTGTCGCTTCGCGTTGAATTTTCGTCGATGTTAAGCCTAACGAAGACTATTGTATCGTTAAAAAATTTTTTTTTTATTTTGTACAAACAAAATAAATATATTGAAAAATATGAAAACAATAAAAAATTATACTTCAGAAGTTAATTTAGTATCAAAAACGTAAAATATTTGAGTAACCCAAGATATAGCCAAAGATTGCAGCGCCACATCACTGGCGAAAATTTAAATTAGCCGACTGGAATTCTTTCGGATGATTGACTTTCGGATACTTGACGCTCTACTGTATTTATGCTCTGATAATTACCTATTATAATATGATGCATAAGGTGCATTATTTGCATGTTGATCAAATGAATATACTTTTAGTTTGTATGTTAGAAAGAATAAAGCTATTAATAGTCAAAAACTAAGTGTAATTTTCAGAAATGTTAAAGTTAAGAAGTGGCATTAGAAGTAGCTATTTTGTTAATTAGATTCTATTATATTTATTTTTGTAATGTAGAAAGTGATAACCTGTTTTCTTTTATATATAATTATTGCTTATTTTATATTCTTACAGATTGCCAACAAAACTCCTAGGAGATCTTTTAAAGAAAGATCAAGAAGCATTATTAAGAACAGTACAACTTATTTTAATAAGATTGCAAAGGGCTATTTTTATTGCACTGTATCAGCATCTTGGAATTACTATAAAACTTACTGTTGTTGTAAGTTAAATAAATGGCCATTGGTATTAATATCTGTCTTTTATTATCTATTTTTCCATATTGGTGACTTGTTTGCCAAGTTTTAAAACAGACTTGTAATGCAAAAAGCCATTACAAGTTTATTGATCTGTTTTATGAAGGAGAAAAAGCATATTAATATTTCATTATTTTAAATCAAAGAAAAAATTAAAAAAAGCTTATAAATTAAAAATGTACACTATAAATTAATCTATAAATTTAATTCTTAATCAAATCTATCATGTCAATGCATCATTGCATTAACTGATAAAAACCTATATACAGATGTAGATTTTTATCAGTTAATATTGTGTCATGTTAAAATATATTATAGAGAAAATTATGTAACAACTATAGTAGATTTTCATTTTTAACTAATAATATATTATATTAGAAATTAATGCATTTTTTTAAAAAAATAGGATTTAATTTTGAAGATAGTTAATGAAGGAGAATATATTGCTAGCCATCTTAGTATACTTGCTGTACTAACTGTAAGTTTTTTTTTCAATAAATTAAAATTTAAGAATTACATTAAATAAATTATATGGGGTTATCCATTAATGATGTCACACTAAAATTCCACACTTTTAAGCCGCTCTCTCTCATATGTCATTCAGTATCACATTACTCCTGTATCACAAATTATGTTACATTGGTTATCACCCCAATAAAGCTTTTGCATTATCTATATATATAAAAATGAATGTATGTCTGTCTGTCTGTCCTTCATGCATTACTACACCATTTATCCGATTGCCATGAAACTTTGGGAAGTTGTTTAATATACTCCTGCGAAGGTTTCTGGCATAGTATGATTGCCATGAAACTTTGGGAAGTTTTTAATACACTCCCGTGAAGGTTTCTGGCATATATAATATTATAAACCTTGTTTATTATCTAGTTCTTATAAACATGATCTGCTGTTATTTACATCACAATAGTATTTTTATAAATAAATAAATGTTTGTTTAAGTAATTCAAAAACATTTTGTTTTTTAAATTATTGAAATTTCAGCAATTTTACATATAAAAAGTAGAATTTGTCTAATAAAAAGTTACATTATGTGGTTATTTTAAGAATATAACTAGTTTGAAGTGTTAAGAGAAACAATCTAATGTCAAAATCTTTATTACAAAATTCAAATTTTGTTTGTTTATTAATAGTTTTATAGTCATTATAAACTAATATAATATTTATTAATTAAATGATTACAAAATGAATATAGTTATATCAGTTTTGATATTATACTTTAAATAAATTTAAATTTATTAAGTATACCAGNAATAAGAAAATAATATGTATTGCTTTATTACTTTTAATGGAAAATTTCTGTTCTACAATATACTGTATTTGATGACAAAAATATCTTCAAAATATGAAAACACAATGCAAGATTACCTATATGAGAGCTCAGTTTTTGGATTAGGTTTTCTCTTCTAATTTTACTGTTTTTTGTTTATCAAAACAATTATTGATTCTTCAGTACTTCATCCATTAATAAATAAATTAATTAGTTTTGGGTTTTTTGAGTTTCTGTAATTCCAAGTTTTTATTTTATTCTTCAACAATTAGATTGCTAAAGAAACAAGATCAATTATCTGCAGCAAAAAAATATGAAGATGCTTCACTTTTGGTATTTGATGAAAGCATTCCAGATTTAGACGTTTCACTTTCTTCAGAAGAAGTTTCACTTCCTCCAGAGATTCTATATATGTTAAATAGTATCAGGTAAAAATTTTATGATGTTTTGTTAATCTTTAATTTTAAAATTAACTAAATAGACTATGAATCAATGATTTTAAATTCTGAAAATTGTGATTTTTGTGAGAGTTTCAAGCTGGCCTAATTGACACCAGGGTGGTGTTCTGTATGGCTTTTAGAGCCTCCTTCCATGAAATGTAAGTGATTATACTCAGAAATTTCTGACACCAAGTAGATTAACTTACTACTCAAGTTTTTGTGAATAGCAACAATGTGGCTAGTTCTTGATACATAGATCTTTGAAATTAGATGATGTATATTGCATCATATAGCACTCAGGCAGAAAGGTAGACGAAGCACACAATTGTAAATCCAATAATAGATAGGAAGGCACACAAACAGTGTTCTATGTTCTTGTTACAATCATTCATTTTATTCTCATGACAATTATGTATTATTCTGATCTGTAAAATTATTTATAAGACTATCCTACCATCGGTATACAATTAAAATATAGGGAAGAGTTGACGCTAAAACGGGAGAAGTTCTTGGAGAATCATCTTGCATAATCACCATCTTCTCCTAGCCATTAGGTCAATTCGAATCCAGTCTGTTGACTTCGTGACATTCCCGTCAAAATGTCCAGTTGTTGCTGATTGCTTTCATCTGCTTCTCCAATAGCACCAAAAAAGAAAGAGCACTTCTCTCAACCTTTAGTCCTTATATACCTGTCTTGTTCCCCACTGGATTTATTTCCCCTCCAGGCCTAATGGGCAATGAAACTTTCTGGAAACTTACAAACAAAGGCTTTGTAACCGACAATGAATATTATACATATAAAAATGATGAGTAATTGTCACAATAAGATGTTACTATCAACTCTCAGAAAGTATAAATTGACACTCTCAAGTCAGAAAGTTAACATATTCTAGCTTCTGATGAGGTCATCATTGGGTTGTTTTCCTTTAACTTGCTCAATTCTCACATTTTGATGTGTGTACAGTATATTAATGATATTAATATTAGTATAAATATTTTGATAACAGGAGTAATTTAGATAATGCACATACTATATATATTGTCTAGATATATAAATTTTCTGCTTTAGTAATTGATGTCATAATAAATTTTTCAGTTTTTTCAAATAGAAAAGTTAGAATTTAACCTTACAGAGTTCACAGTGTGAAAACTATGGAGTTAGGTTGCTATATATCTGTTAGATACAATAATAAAAAAATTGTTTTAAAATATGTATTGGTTGCCAAAAGTTTAAATTTAAAAAGATTTATTGTATTTCTAATCAAAACAATAAAATTCTTTCAAAGCATGAGAAGAAATTAGTTTTTAAATTATTTCCAACTATGTATTAATCTTAATGAATACCTACTTTTTGAGAAATAATTTTAAATATAAAAGAATTTACCCCAGACAAAGGAACTTTCCTGAAAGTCTAATACAAGTTTTGCTGCTGGAACTGTTAGAACAGTTAAGCTAGATGGTTCCATTGGAACAGTTAAGCTAGATAGTTCCATTGGAACAGTTAAGCTAGATAGTTCCATTGGAACAGTTGGACTAGATGTTCCTCAGAATCATTATGTAACATCAAAATTGCTTAATCTGTTGGACTAGACATTCCCTTATCAGCTTTATATAAGATATGAAATGTTTGTCTTTTCCTATTCTTTGTTTTTTGGTTTATCTTCTCCAAATTATTCTTGTTTAACTCGGAATCTGAGGAAAATATAGACTATCGTGAAATCTGGACACCTCTGGACACGTGAAATCTGTTCCTTTCTCTGATTTCATAATAGTGTATATTTTTCTCAGATACATTATTTTTTTCCACAGGTAAAATATATAGGAAATTCTATCTTTTATGACACTTTTCAAAACTATTCCATTCCTTCTATCTTCAGGAGGTAAGTTTTGTTTTATTTTATTTTTGATAATAAAACATTATAATACATATAAATATAAATATAGTTTTTATTGCTTGTACAAGGTCTGTTCAAAAAGTATCGGACCTTTGGTCGGCAAAAATAAATTTATTGACTTTGAGGTACAAAACCCTAATCCCCTTCAAAGTAGTCTCCTTGGTAATGTATACACTTCTCCCAGCGTTCCTGCCATTGCTGGAAACACTGCTGGAACGCATCTTTTGGAATGGTTATCAGCCGGTCTGTCGCATTTCGCATGATGTCTTCTCTCGACTAAATTTGGGTTCCTTTTAGCGGCATTTTCAGCTTGAGAAATAGCCAAAGGTCACACGGAGCCATGTGGAGAGAGTACGGAGCGTGACGAACCACAGGAGTATTGTGTTTGGCGACGAAAGCCCGAATCAGATGCGCAGAATGGGCGGATGCGTTATCAC
>NW_019384492.1:279773-309988 GCF_000671375.1 Centruroides sculpturatus
ATTCAAAATTTTAAGCCTTTTATAATTTTCAGATAGGCACGGCAAGACTACACAAGAACAAATTCACCTTTGCATAAGTTGAATTATTTGTGTAGCAAAATGAACGAGTTGAGAGTGTTACGCAGTAAAACCTTTTCGCTTATTATAATTGTAATTGATCGTTGAACGGATTCATATCACTTCATACCTTCAAATAGATCATGCTGTTATACTAAAAGTTCAAAACTAGTTTTCTATGTACTCGACATCCGTTGCTGATATTGAAAATATTGCAAAATACAAATCATTATAAAGTGAAAAATAATTTAAAATTTTTTCTTGCAGAACAAATAAATGTTATAATTACAAAATACTGGTTTTATTTTGTTAAAAATAAAAGTACTATAAATGAAAAGAAGTACGATGTACTAACAATCCTTTTGAACGCCTTTAGAGAAGAAACATCTAAAAAAATAAGATTCGAACTTGTAACAGAGTACCCTTTAACAACTGCATAGCCAAATGGATAAACATATTACCATATAATACGGTACTGTACATAAATAAGAAAGAAAATTTCAATCTCATTTTTTCTTGCGAATGCATGAGAATTGCATTGTATGGCTTCACCACAATTACTGGAATGATAATACTGCTAGATTTTAATTAATCCTCTAGAATAGTGTTTTTCAACCTGTGGGTCGCAACCCCCAGGGGGGTCGCAAAGCCTTACATGGGGGGTCGCGGGTAAAAGAAAAAGACAAGTGTTTGTAGGTCCTACACTACAATAAATAAAACTACAATTTCATTGAGAAGGCTTTGCGTTTTTATTTTAAAGTACAATTGGTTTTTTGATTGATATTTAGGTCTCAACAGAAAAAAAATTAAATACGTAGTTTTCAAAATCACTGATATAGTTTTAATATGGCCCTGGGAGGTCAGCAGAATTTTTTTAACTTGTAAAGGGGTCACGTATTCAAGAAGGTTGAAAAACACTGCTCTAGAATTTTTATGAGAACCAATCAGTCATATTTTAGTATTATTTCTAGAAAGAATTAGAAAAATCTTCAAGAAATGACATGTATATATGTCATTTATGCATATATATGCATAAATTTTTATGTTCTTTTTAAAATTAAATGCATAAAAAAGTATTAAAATATTCATTAAATGGTAAAAGAAAAGTTTGAACTAAAAAACATATGTACAGTAGAATGTCAATTATCCGAATCAATTGGGGACTGGGGTTGTTCGGAAGATCGATGTTTCGGATAACCGATTACGTACGAAAAAATATATTAATTTATCCCATCTTGACATTTTTATCCCTTGCGTGTCGCTTCGCGTTGAATTTTCGTCGATGTTAAGCCTAACGAAGACTATTGTATCGTTAAAAAATTTTTTTTTTATTTTGTACAAACAAAATAAATATATTGAAAAATATGAAAACAATAAAAAATTATACTTCAGAAGTTAATTTAGTATCAAAAACGTAAAATATTTGAGTAACCCAAGATATAGCCAAAGATTGCAGCGCCACATCACTGGCGAAAATTTAAATTAGCCGACTGGAATTCTTTCGGATGATTGACTTTCGGATACTTGACGCTCTACTGTATTTATGCTCTGATAATTACCTATTATAATATGATGCATAAGGTGCATTATTTGCATGTTGATCAAATGAATATACTTTTAGTTTGTATGTTAGAAAGAATAAAGCTATTAATAGTCAAAAACTAAGTGTAATTTTCAGAAATGTTAAAGTTAAGAAGTGGCATTAGAAGTAGCTATTTTGTTAATTAGATTCTATTATATTTATTTTTGTAATGTAGAAAGTGATAACCTGTTTTCTTTTATATATAATTATTGCTTATTTTATATTCTTACAGATTGCCAACAAAACTCCTAGGAGATCTTTTAAAGAAAGATCAAGAAGCATTATTAAGAACAGTACAACTTATTTTAATAAGATTGCAAAGGGCTATTTTTATTGCACTGTATCAGCATCTTGGAATTACTATAAAACTTACTGTTGTTGTAAGTTAAATAAATCACTTGAATTTTTCTTACAGCATTTAATTTAAAATTGTAATATTCTTATTTTAAGTTATCTTTAAATAAATAAATAAATAAATAATATATATAATTGGAAAAAATAGAAAAATAAAGAAAAAAATTACAAAAATAATTTTTTAGTTTCTAGGTTACAATATTAATTTTTTCAAATAACATTATTTGAAATAATTAATGATTAATATTATCAACATCACACTATAACACTTCACTACATTTAAAAACATCGGGATGTGTTAAATACTGCACTCTTAGAACCTATAACCAGTGTGATACAAAAACAAAGGATAAAGATCACCACAAACGTTTTTGAACTGCTGTGAGTTCTTCCTCAGATGTGAAACTGGATTACTGATGGGACAGAGCAAACCGTTAAAGGAAATTTGAGAAACAATTAGGTGTTACATGAGATGCATGTGTGTTTGTCTAGTTGATATATCGTGACCTTAAAGTTCGGAGTAAATGACAACTGCATCAATTTTAAGGATGAGTTGGTTCTGTCACCAGCTGGCAGGTGTTGATGGACTCTGAACTTTAAGGTCATATGTCAACTAGACATACACACATGCGTCTCATGTAACATTTAATTGTTTCTCAAATTTCCTTTAACGGTTCACTCTGTCCCATCAGTAACCAGTTTCACACCTGAGGAAGAACTCACAGCAGTTTGAAAACATTTGTGGTGATCTTTATTTTTTGTTTTTATATCACACTGGTTATAAGTTCTAAGAGTGCAGTATCAAACTAAATATAAAACACAAAAATGTGTTACTCTTGGGAGAGTAATTCTCCAGGTATTAAATAATGTGTCAGCATCACAACAGTTGATATTTTTGTTTATAGATTTTGACTTTTTTCCTATCTTGGCTAAAGCAGGGTTGTTGATACCTCTAGTAATGTTCTCATTATTTCATAAGACAGTTTTATCCTTGTTGTGAGAATTGATGAGAACCTGCAAAACTTAATTCATTACATTTATTTTTCCATTTTCCCATTCTTGCTTTTTTATTGTATTATTACATTTTACTATTAGTCTTACTTGTATTCTATTTCTGTAATACCAACCAAAGTTAGCTGATGTATTAATGTTTATTTTTATTCTAATATATGCACCATGTCCCTATATCTCAACTTACACACAGTCTTGAACTTGACAATTTAAGATAGTTAAAACATTTGTTCTTTAAAAATTCCTTCTGTATTGTAACGTTTTTATGGTTAATTTATATTTACCTAGTTAAAGAGATTACTATTGGTAGTTTAAAAAATGTATAATTAGAAAATTATACAATTTGTATTTAATATTTGAGTGAAGATTTCATAGTTAGTTATGTCACATACTACTTAAAATTTATAAAGAATAGAAGATATCTCAATAATTCAATTACTCAAACTAGACATATGTAAATAAACACTTTACAAATAATCAAAATCCAGCAAGAAAAACTACAAAAAAGCAAATGCTCTCATCCACATTGAACAGGCATCGTCAAGCTAACTGACCTGATCGTTGCAGTTTGAATGCAGCTGTTAAATCAAATAATTTGAACAGAAAAGTTACTCAAAAAAGATGATTGCCATTTGCATGTTAAAAGAAGGATGATGCAACAGAGAGAGGAAAGGGAGAGGGTTGTAAAACTAAACTTTGTAGATCAACTTTTGTACAGGGGGAAGATCTAAGGGCAACTTTAAAATTCTGTATGACGTCATGCCATATAGAATGATGTCACCAGCAGAAAAAAAGACAATCACTTAATAATTTGTCCTCTGATTTTAATAAAGCTTGTTTTATTTTGTTTCTATTTTCATTTTGGGTATAAGATTCTTAAAAATGTGGTGGTATTTTATACTGTTTTTCTGTATTTAATTACAACGAAACAAACTCACACTTTTAGTAGTATATAAATTTAACAAAAATTGCTTGTTGTCATATAAAAAGTTGTAAGGTTCTTACAATTTAATGACTGTAGCAACTCTCATATTTTTGATGAAATAAGAATAAATGAAAAGATAAGTAATTTATTTTTTATTTTTAAGTAGTTATATTTGAACATAGATTTATGTATTTGATTATTATTAGATGTTTTATAGATTTCTTTTTGTTGAACTTGATATGTCAGAGATTGTGAAAAACTGGTTATATGAACGTAACTGGACAAAAAATAAAGATTACACAAAAAGATTGCATAGACCTGAGTAACAGAAGGTTTGCATTAGAAAAGGAGAGTAAAATGAGGTCATCATAACTAATGGTTCCCCAAGGGGTTAACAGCACCACCATCATTTAATTGCTTAACGGAAAAACTTTATTAAAATCACCATAGCACAATGCAATGTATGCATCGATATCATATTTATCAACTTCAATCATTGATTCCTACACTTTTATCTCTCAGAAAATCTGAGAATTTTATTTGCCTGAAAATTGCAGGTCATTAAGTTAGATATTAAATGCAATAATTGTTTCAAATCTTCATAGTTTTTTCTAACTATTTAAATTTAGTTGTTGATATCCTTTTATAGAAAATATTAACTGCACATTTGTCTTTCACAATTTTTTAAATAATGCCTAATTCAAGTGTATATGTTGAAAGATCATAACCAATTGTTATTTTAGCTAGTTTTCATTTCTAAAGAGACAAAATTTCAGATGCTTTAGAACAGTGCTCTGCAATCTTTTTCTACTCAAGGCACATCTATGACTTGACATGACTCAACATGGCACACCAAAATGTTATTCCCCTCAAAAATGTATGATATAATACTATTAATAGAATGTTGTAATGCCATAAACCTATTATTATTATGTTGAGTTTTGTGAGTTATGCTCGGTTGACACTAGTGGCTGTGTACTATGCTGGACCAGAGTCAAGGCATAGTAACTTCAAAACAAGACAAAAATTAAATAAGTGTGTCAGTGTGTGTCTGTATTCAGGAATTTTCTAACAATACAGCATGTATTCAATATAGTGGCCTTTTGTAGTATGATATATGTATTTCTATTCAATTTTAATGTTCCTAGGCTTTTGTGTAGTGTGTGTGGTATCACACCTGTACAGGAGAGAACTACAGGTACAATAAGCACCCTATCCATCCTCCACAGATGCCTTATTTCCTGGGAGAGTTCTGTGTACTTGTTGATTTTTTCACTGCATGTGTTTTGTTCATTGTGAGTGTTTAGAACATATAAGTATGTGATTTTGTTGTGTTTGTCAATGAGTGTGATGTCTGGTCTGTTGTGGTAAATTGTTTTATCTGTGATTATGGCTCTGTCGTAGTACAGTTTGTGCATATTGTTTTCCAATACTGTCTGTGGAATGTATTTGTAGTATGGTTTGTGGATGTCTACCAATTTGTGTTTCTTTGCCAGCTCTTGGTGTATTATATTTGCTACTTGATTATGTCTATGTAAATAATCTGTCTGTGCCGAGAGCTTTCAACCAGAAATGACGTGTTGTATGGTTTCTGGCATGATGTGACATTTTATGCATATGTCATTTGTGAGTGCTGTATCTTTCAATATGTGTTTTCTGTAGTTTTTAGTATTTATGACCTGATCGTGTATGGCAATCATGAATCCTTCTGTCTCCCCAAAGAGGCATTGCCGATCTAACCAGCTGTTTGACGCAGTTCTGTCAACAAAATCCTGGGCCAGGTCATAGGGATGACTGCCATGGCGTGCCTTTCATACCCATGATTGCTTAATGTGTTTATGCTATTTATATGTTGTCTTGTGTCCATACGTTGTGAATGTAAATTTAATGGTGTACAAGGTGTGGCTATTAAGTAATGAGACTGACACTGTAAAACATTTTATTTTGATTTCATACATATTTACTTATTATCATCTTCAAGATACACACTTTCTCTATTCTTTCTATGCAGATTTAGGATGATGTTGTTTATTTTTAGTAAGTGTTGTTGTTGTTTTCTTTTGGAGTTGCTCGAGTTCTGTGTGAGTGCAATGTATAATTCCAAAAGAGTATGTGAGTACTGGGACGACATATGAGTTTATTGCTTTAACATCAACTTATTTCATCAGTGAATGAAATACAACAACAATACAAATGCATAAGAAACACAACAATTGTGATAAAGTTATATATATAAATAAAACTTGAAATTAATAGAATATGTAAAAGTTTACATCACACCTTTCATTTTGTGACGGCAGACAGGTTGCAGAAAACTGCTTTAGAAGATAAGAAATCTTATAAAAATACCAATAATTAGAAATCTTTTTATTTTTATACAGTTTCTACATGACAGCAAAAAGATGACTGTAAAACTTTTATCAAATTAAATATTGTAATGCTTATTTGTAATGTTGAACAATATTGTATCTTGATTTTAATTAACACTGTGATCAAATCTTAGACTTAATATATAAATATTGATATTTGATCATTCAACAGAGCAGCTAATTTTGTGATCTATTTTGATGTTTGTTATAATTGAAAAATATCAAAAGTTTAGAAGAATTCTATGTTTATGGATAAAACTACTTAAAACTTTTTCAATTCTGTTATTAAATTTGTTGATACTTTTTGTAATTAAGTTTCAAATTTGGGATGAAAAAATAATAAATATCATATAATATTTTTATTTTATTTAACTTCAAATCATATGTAAAAATTTTTATTTTCTTTTTAGAATAATTTGGAATCTGAAATTAAAAGTACTCAAAATTATATCTGTAATCCTAAAAAGTTAAGTTTCAGTCATTGGCTTCAAAAAGCTATTACAGGATTTAAAATTCAGTTGGGTATTAAGGTTAGTAAGCATTAATTTATTATAATGTTTAATTTTAATGTGTAATATTAATACATTTTGATTCATTAAAAATATGTGAAAAATTCAATATTGTTTACTGAATTTTTCATATGATATTGAATAGTTTAACAGTAATAAATATTTTAAAATATTTAAAAAGAAGATTGCATATAGTACATTACTAGTGTAGAAAATGAAAGGAAGGCTAGAAGCTTAGACAAACTAAGTTCAAAGTTTGAAATAATAGACAAATATTATGACTATATAGAGGAAACAAGTAAAACTGCAATATTAATTGCACAAATAAATTTTTAGACCAAATTAATTAAGTCAAAAAATAATTTGTATAATTAAAGTGGACGACAGCCAATTAAATGGTTTATTTAATATAAACCATTTAGGTGACCAACTTTTTTACAATGAAAAGGAGGACACAAATAAATTGAAGAAAAAAATATTGAAAATAAAAGAAACATTTTATTCATTGCAACAATAATACACTATAATAATCTCTACTGTATGCATGTTGTGTTTCAGTAAGAAGTAAACAAAGCCATTTGTCCATGGTGTGCTCTCTCATGGTCTACCGTGCAGAGCGCATGCATTTCATAATCTCATCTTGCCTCACGGTACCTTGTCAGAGCCTTGATGAATCGTCTTGTCAAATACAAACACGTCACATCACATCACATACAACTGGTCGGCTTGGCATCAATCAAATACAGAGATTTACAGATTAGTCTTCAAATATCAAAAAGGAGGACATGTAGGAGGACACTTTTCAAGGGAGGACAGAACTTACAAAAGAAGGACTGTTTTCCCTAAAGGAGGATGATTGGTAACCTTATTAAATAGAAACAAAATTTGTTTTTGATTACTGAACAATGCATTAAATTATAAATAATATCACAAAGTAGCCTTTTAATAACATTTGATATTAACATATGATTTGTTCAGAATATCAATTCATGGAACGATAATATCATATATTTAAAACACAAATATATTACCATTTTGAGTACTTTAATATAACATTAAATTCTACATATTTTTGTTATTTTAACAAGTTCAAATAAAATGGAATAATAGGTTTATTTTACATATTGTTGTCATACAATACAATACAGTGGAACCTTGTTAACTCAAACCTGGATAACTCAAAGTCATTTTCTTTCTTTGATCATCTAGCATAAATGTTAAATCAAACTGGTTAACTCAAATTTCTTGAAACTTTTTAACTCAAATTTTTTACTCAAAGTCCAAATTATTTTCTTTTGACTAATTCAAGTTAATCAGGTTCTACTATCATATGGTATGATTAATTACAAAAGTATTTATTGTACTATGAATTATTAAATTAGTGCATTTAAGCAATAAAATAATGTTCTGATTTAACATTTTGTTAAATAAGAGTTAGCATTACATATGAGCTAGCCAACTCCCAAAGAGTTGATTCCAGGAATAAAAAGTTTCAGATTTGAAATTTTTACTCTCAGCAGTATCAAAATGCTGTTATCTATTCTTTAGTCTGTTTTAATATATAATCCAAAAGTTGATTGTCTTCTTGAGTAAATACAGGAAGAATTGGCCTCGATATAGGAGCCTAAGAATTGAAAAATTTTTACCAAATTTTGAGAATTTCTATGCAAGTCTAGGAGAATTGGTAACTCTAATTACATATTATATCAAGGAATTCTATTAACATATGAAGGCATGATATGTTATCTATTTATCCATCTTAGTTGCTACATTAATTAAACTCTAATATGTGCTTTCTTGTTTTGTATGTGGATAAGAACAAAGCAAAAAATAGAGATAAAGGAAAAAAGTTAGTACTTAGAGAAATAATTTTCAGTCATATAATCAGTAACTAGCTAATCAACTGCAAAAGCCATGTTCTCTCCTTTCCTCTAAACATATGTCCTGAGGGTCAAGCAAGCAAAATGGCTGCTTTAAACTTAAGCTTTTACATTCTTCAAAAAATTCTAAGCCAGTAAAGTTCAATTTGTCAAACTATGATAAAACATTATTTTTAAATAATATTGTAATAATACTGAATTTGTGTATAGCTAAAGTCAGATTGTCAGTTGATATTTTGTAATTCCTATTATATTTATTTTGTTGTTAATCTGACATTTAGTCCTTTCATTAAAAATAGTATTAAATATATAAATTATTTAAATTATTTCAGTTTTTCATATTTTAAGAAAATTATTTTGAAATAATACTCAATAATCAAATAAAGTTGATTTCAATTTTTATATTTAACAGGATGATATTAAATTAGAAAATTTTATTGAAATTGCTGAATACCCTTCAGATTATTATTTAACTTATGAAGATTCAAGTGAAAACAATGATCTTTTTTATATTCTTCATGGATATGTACAAATTTTACAAAGTACATATACAAAGAAAAATGTAAGTTTACTAATAATATCAAAATTATTATTAACATTCTTAATAATTAAAAAAATTTAAATACATTTAATTATAATACCATAAGATTAAAATACAGAATATCTATCTGAAATTAGTGTGAATATTCTGCCTGATGCATTATGTTAGATGGATAAATAATTAGAAAATAATCAAAATGATAAATGTTGCTAAATATATTTCATTTGGTCAAAAAGATAAATGACAGGGTCCTTTTGTCTGTTTGAAGAGATGAAATATGTATAAGATTTATTGTGCATTGAATGAAAAACAGCTAGGAAAAAAGAACATCTTACAGCACAATAATACATCATCTCTCACTGTTCTTTGACCAAAGACAATTTAGAAGCACAATTGGGAACTTCTTCATTTTGTATATAGCCTAGCTTTAGTTTTTTTTAGATTATCGGACTTAGTCTTTTCATTTTCAAAAAAACAGTAAATGCAAGGATAGCATTATGAAAGTTGTGAAGCTAGCATGTAATAAATTATCTGCATCATTGTGTACAGATGATTGAAATGGAATTCGATGACAGAGGAATTTTTAAACTTCCAAAAAAATGGCAAATGCAAATATGCATCAATCAGAATAGGCTTTTCTAGAGAAATAAAAGTATGTAGGTTACAGTGGTACATGATATTTTTAGAGTCATTACTTAGAAGTAAAATTAATATCAAAAACTTTTGGTATAAGCCTTATAATAATATAATAGAATATGTTATTGTTACAAAAAATTTTTATAAGAAAATGAAATTTTATAATGAATAATTAACCATAAATTAGTTTCAGTATTCATAAATGCATTTATGAATACTGAAACTTTATGATTGGTTTTAAGAATGTAATTGTATATAAGTTACATGGGTATTTACACACATGTCATCAAATTAAATTATGTTTTTAAGACAGTATTCAAGATGATGATTACAGTATGAATTCAAAATGGCTACTTCTTCTTGGAGAAATGCTTGAACTTTTTTGAACATTATCTTACATCATTAGCAGCCACTTACTGTAGGATTGAAACTGGACATTCTGAATTGCTGTAACAATGTTAGTCTTAAACTTGTTAACTACATGATGATTACCAGTGATGCAGTCAGGATTTACTCTTGGGAGGCCGAGTTGAATGGATAAAAAAATCTTTTAATGTAAATTCAATAAAATTCCCTCCTTATGTGACCTCTAATTCATGATTAGTATAAGAATAGAAGACAGAATATAAATAAAAAAATAAATTTTAATTAGAAAAAAATTTTGGAAAATTTTCAATTATTTATTTTCCTTTCTTTTTGGAGGAGACCAGGGCCCCTTGGGCCCCTGGGTGTGCCACTGATGATTCCTATTGTATAACATTCCTTTGAGATATCCCCCACAAGAAAAAAATCTTATGACAAAAGATCTGGTGATCTAGGGGGCCATAAACCTGGTGAAACTAATCAATTACTAAAGAATTCTTAAAAAAATGTCAAAGGTCTATGAAATATGGCACCATCTTATTACAGCCAACATAAATGTTTATCTTTCTGAAACAATGAGATAAGTTGGATGACAAATGTCTCTGTAAATGATTCCATTCATCGTCAGTGCCAACTTAATGAAAACTTGAGGCAAAACTGATTTTTGCTGCCTGTTTCTGAAATGGTTACAAATAAAGAACACTTTTGGCACTGGTATTCTTGTACTATTTATAAACAACTTTAAAGTACATTTATGAGACTTAACTAAATTCAGGGCTTATTATTTTTATTTTTTATCCTTTTGAATATTTTTGATTGCTTATTTTGCCACTTGAGGCAGTTGTCTTGTCACTTCACTCATTGAATTGGCCCTGCTTACAGTCCTGTCAAAGAAGATTGGCCCCACAATGCAACGACTGTATATAGTTCACCTTATACCAGCTTTGTTGAGGCCCATAGTTTATGGGACATTTTGGAGCCTTGTCCCCTCAGATATTTTTTGTGTGTATCATTCTATCTGTGAATAATTTTTTATTTATTTATTTATTTAAATTAAAATGTTAAAAATCTTAATGTCAGTGGCATGCTGTGACATTTGATGTAGACTTCTCTAAATGCATTTTTAATATCACAATTACATTCCGAATTGCTAGCCACGATATAAGGGCTACAATTAAAAATAAAATAATAAAAACTTACTTGGTGAAATAAAATGTGTGATGGATGTACCGGTACATACCTGGTACAAAATATTCTTCAATTGTATGAATATACTTTTAAAGAAAATTATAATTAAATATAGCTTTGTAAAGAAACGTACATAAAAATATAAAATATTCTTTACTTTTTAAATCTTAAAACAATGCACTTAGTCAAATAGCTCCCTACGAGTGGCTAATGGATGGAATCGAAGACGGTTGCAGAGCGTGCATACACACAGACTGCCAAATCCCCAGGGTGCTGATACCGGTCAATGTCAAATACCTCTTTTGTCACATCGCTAGTATATCTCAAAGGATGCGACAGGGCTGTTGTAGATTTTATACGTTTCTCTCCATAGCTGTAAAAATCTAAATATGTTAAACTTAATAGTCATTTGTTTTCTAACTAATTGATTTTAGGACCATGTCCTTGGAAATTTCCAAAATTTACAATTTTTCGGTCACTCTCATTGAACTGGAAAAATTTCTGTCTTTATTACATTAATAATATGAAGAAATCGTTTTTCACTGTACTCGGCTAGAGATTGGTTCAATTAAGCTTTTAAGTGAAATGTCAGTTCTTTCATCAGGGTTTTGTTTATGCCCCCAATTCCCTAATCGCTTAATTATTTGACTACTTCTTAGAGCCGCTGCAAACTACACAGCATTTGCTCGCGTAACGTAGTCCACATGATGTGGATTCCACAGATGTAGATTGGCTATAGAGCAACATTTTATTATAACCTATACTTGTGATCAGTCAGTTTTCGTTCCGAACTTTGAAACAGCATGGGAAAAATACATTTACTAGTTAAGCCACGTTTACTAGTGTAAGCCTAACTAGGCTTAACTAGCTAAAAACTATTTATATATAACTATTTACTATTTATATATAACGTTTATATTATTTTCTTTTTAATACTGAATGTATTAATCATGTAATTTACATACATCGGTAAAATTCTATTATTTCTTTTCGACAAGTGACATGTTCATGTAGTCATCTATCTTCCCTGCTCTCTCTTGCTAGCATGACTGCTCTAGCTGTTGAATTCTGTGAACAGCGAGCATATTCTCGCATTGCTGCGCTAGCAAAAGAAAAACCACGCGGGCAAGAAGAAAGGGGAGGAGCCTTTGACATCATCGGTTTTGCTAGCGCACGTTTGCTAGCATTTTGCTCTCGCAAAGTGCTAGTTTGTGGCGGCTCTTAAGTAGAAATAAGTCAAAACCAGTTACTTTGTACTTGAATATTTGTAGTCTTGGGAAAAAAGTGGAAAGACAAATTTTTATGACAAACGGATACATAAATCGTAAATTTAAGGAAAATAAATTCTGGAGCTTTTTCTGTACCTCATGCATCTCTCTCATTCATTAAATTTAGTTGTAAATGATGCTGTCAAAGTAACAGTTAATTTTTTAACATTATACAAGAATTGTACACGTTTTTTTCTACATCCCCTTAAAGATGGGATATACAAAATCATAATATCATTGGTTTAACATTGAAATCCGTGAGTAATATAAAATTGGAGAGCGGAGTAAAAATATCAAATATTTTAATGGATTTTTTTAAACTCCTGTCAACTATACAGAACTATCATAGAAACATACCAGTAAATTCTTATCGGTTGGGTTAAGTTAAAAATCTACTTGTGATTTGCGTAATCGGGTGAGGGTGACTAAATATCTACCAGGCAGGCGGCTAACAGCCCAGAACCAGTCCTGGATAGAATTGGATGTGGTATATGTGTAGCATCCACCCAAGATCCTAGGAGGCTTCCACCAGCTAAACCAGGTGAGGTTGGTGCACTGTAAAGCAATATGCGGATCTGGCTTTTTGGATGCTGACAATACAGTGCTTCCACTCCGCCACTAATATTCGAATATACAATAGCAATCTTATCTTTCTTTTTCACATGTATAGAAATTTGTAATAAGATACATAATGCGGTTCTAATAAAATATTGTGTGATTATTTTCATATAATTAAAATTAATATGTATTTATTTTTTAGAAAATACAAAGGAAGCGGCGCATCCACCGCTTCCAATGACGGCACGCCACTGCTGTTTTCACTTTAAACTACATGATGCTGACTAGAATATACTATGCACCTGACCAGATACCTAATATTGCTCTCTCACAGAAAAATCTTGACTAAGAGATTGACTTAATTGGAGTGTAGTGGTTTCTCAATGTATGCGGGGATTATCCATTAGCCAGATTTTGGTATTTTGATTGTTATATACCCATTCATGTAAAACCAGGCCTCATCACTAAATATCCAGTTTTCCAATTCCACTATTTTCAACAAATGATTTGAAAAGTCCGTTAAAAAACTGATAATTCGATAATAAATGTATTCGATTTTCGCCTGAGAATGACAAATGATTGAAACTATCTGCAGTATTGCAGTCTCTTTTTCTAGTCTACTTGTTTCAATTGTGTACTGAACAAACATGATACATAATAATCCTAATCTTATAGTAACCCTGTCTGTAATGCAAGTTTTCTTACACTTTTTGATAATGACTGCAACATTCGTGCCATATTGTTATCCATTTTTTCCTCACTCAATATCAATGGATGTCCACTATGCTTTTAATTTATATCACTCCTCATTCCACGAAACTGGATAATCAGTTATGCTATTGCTTAATTATTGGGATGTTTATCATGGGATGTTTCTGTCAAAATTCTTCAATCACTCTCACATAAGAGCAGGTAACAAAATATTGCTCCACCATGAATAAGATGGTATGCTGTGTCTGACATACCACTCATGATACCAACTGCAAATTGAACACATTCTGTTTACGAATCACATTATACCAGTGCTGCCACTTATTAAGAAAATTTTGAGGTGACTTTGTCCTATACAAAAAGCATGCATTTGACAATCAGGTTGCATGATTTTTTGATTGCACTGTATATTACATAATAATAGTAAACTATATATTTTAAATATATTAAGTAAATATATTTAATTATAGATAAATGATTGATAAATTACATTTACAATTAATAGAGAGTAAATTTATTAAATTTAATTCTAATGTTTTTGATTAAAAAAATATGAAAATATTCAATAAAAATGAAATATTTTAAAATATATTTTAGAATATATTGTGTGTAGCCAGTTCTGAAAGTATAATTGGAGGCTTAGCAGTTCTTACAGGTGATCCATCACTATTTACATTTAAAACTGTTACTACAACTTATCTTGGAATAATTAGAAAAAATGATGTTTATAAGTAAGAATTAATTTTGTTTTGATTTTTTTTAATTATAATTTATATATATTTTTTACATCATTGGATCAGCAAAGCAATTTTTGTCTTTATATCACTACTTTTTATAACTTCTAATTCCAACTCATTGTTATATAAGCTTAAATAATTTTATTACTATTATTTAAATTTTAGTATTCTCTCTCTCTCTTTTTTACATTTATCCAAGTTAATTTTCATATTATAAAATCTTTTTAACATTTATTTTATATTGTATTTGTATATGTAAAGAATTTTTCAAGAATTTATATGCCACTTTCTTGCTCCTTTGGTATTGATTCTTTTTTATTTTTAATCATGTCATATATCAGAGTCAATACCAGAGGAATAACAAAGTGGTGTCCATTCCATTCTAATCAAAATAAATGACAGGTCAGACTATTAAATAGACAGCACTTATTGTACACTAAGGTATCTAAGCATAAAGACAATCTCAAATGAAGGAATTTATCTATAGCCCTAGCAGAACAGATCTTCACAAAAAAGAAAGCTACTCTTGAATGGAAGGACACCGAGATTTTGATAAAAAATACAAGATATTTGCTACTTAGATTAGCTGAAGCGTTGATTATCACTACTATCAAACTTCCTGTCATAAATAAGAGAAGGAAACAATCTAGATCCTTGGGTATGGCTTATTTGTTATTTACAGTCATAAGCATGCCACTAAAAACTACAGGTTAAGCTTCTCCCAAGACTTGGTTATTTATATCTTACAAACTTCCATAGGCCAACACTTCTAAATTATCTGCAGATACTATTTTTTATCTATGCGTTTTTATTTACTGTTATTTTATTTTTATTTTTATGTTAGTTTTATGTTTTTTATCATTTTTGTTATTATATTATCTTATCTATCTTTTATTTTAGTTTCATTTGTATTTTGTTTTTTATTTCTGTTTTTATTTTTATTTATTGCTTTATGCATGGATAGTATTATATTTGCCAACCATCAATATTTGGTGCTGACCACCAGCATTTTTTAACACTCCATCAGTGGACAGGCTACTTTTCCCTTTTGTTAGTGTTTTTAAAGAATTTTATATTAATATTATTACATAAACACTTCATTTAATGAGTCTAATACCAATATATAGTATATACTGATGATATTGTATGTACTTTATTACGAATGACTGAAGTGAACCAGAATGACGTTCTCAGATTTATTCAATTGGGAATGAACCAAGATTGATATTTTTATATATGTATTTTGGTATACTTGTGATAATTTTCGCCCAAATATGATAATTTTAAATGTCAGATATGATAAATTGCGTTTTCAAGTCTGTCAATGTTAGTGCTCTTATGTTGGCAGTTAAATCAATTATGGCCAACTCATCATCAGAAGGAAATGAGTTACTTTTACAGTTAGCCCAAATTATTGAACAGCACTACAAGTTTTGGGGCACAGCAGTAGTCAAGCAGTTCCATTTCCTGAATACTGGTAGTTCAATCATGGGGATTTGTGCCTTGCCAGGACAGGCTGGCCATGTGGAGTTTCCGGGTTTTCTTCATGTCTTTAATGCCTATAAGTAGGGGTCAGTAACCCTTAAAAGACCTCCCAGAAGGCATCACCTAGGCAGACCAATATCAATGTTAATAATCAATGTGAAAAGAATTTTTTCACTTTTTATGCTGTCAGCATTTTTATTCAAAAATCAGCATTTTTCTACCAATGTTCCAGCTATTCTCCTTACTAAAAGTTGGCAGATATGATAGTATTATTATTTTCATGTTTATAATTTAAAATATCTGTTGCTTTGTTTTAAAAAATGTTTGAATTTTTTCAAAAGTTTAAAAGGTCAGTTCAAAAGCTTATGTACAAACAGTTGTTCTGTTTGAATTGCCAGAATATTGAATTTTCTAAAGATGGGATGGGATAGTCCCATAAAGTGTTTAATACAAATAAATAACCCAACTCCTTTCATGCATTCAAGTTTCTTTTATTACTTATACCCTTGGTGTTGTCCTTTGAGAATAAATAAATTACCCAAAACACTGAGGAGGAGAAGTGCATAATGCAAATTATATATAATGTAGATTAATTACTAAAGCAAGTGAAACAACTCCATATGAAAAATGGCATGGGGGAAAAGAAACCAAACTTTTCTTATATAAGAATTTTTGGATGCTCAGCCTATGTTATTAATCTTAAAGAAACATGAAAAAAACTAAACATAGAGCCACAAATCTACTTTTTATAGAAAATGAGAGCATTGAAAGGTTACTGATTAGTTGACACAAAATCTGATAAGATATTCCTATGGATACAGAATACTTAAGAAGGTTACATTCAAGATAAACATATATAGAGGTGCTGTTGGATTGTTATTATTTCCAGCAATTAAATCATGTCTGGATATTGTTATAAGTACATTGATATTAGCGAGAAACGTAACAAAACCTTCAGAAAGCAATTGGGAAGAAGTGAAAATAATTTTTATTATATGAATTTGATGGAAAAGAAGAGACTTAAACTAGGAAATATTGACAAAGAATTAGAAATTAAATGTGTTTGATGCCAACTGGGAGGTGATCATACTGACTGCAAATCAAACATGTGAAATTTACTCTTGTTAAAAAGAAGTTCCATTCCAAATGGGAATGAAACTTCCTTTTGGGTTACCATTTGGTTAGTAAAAAGCAACAGTGTTTAGCACTTTTGTCCACTGAAGCCAAATATGTAGTCCTGGCTGAAATCATCCAAGAAACTTTATGGATGAAACAACTTCTAGAAGAAATAAATCTACCAATTATGACACCTTTTAAAATATTTGAGTGCAATCAAAGTTGTATTAGACTTTTAGAATTAGGAAAAGCACAACATCACACAAAACATTGACACAAAATAACATGATTTAAAAAATTCAGGAGAAATTAATGTAATCTATTGTTCGAGTGAACTGATGATGGCTGATTTGTTAATCAAACTGCTTGACATGAATAATATCAAGAAATTTACCTGTGCCATTGGATTGTATTAACAATTGGTTGTTGAGCAGATGTTATAGAATACAATAGTTGAAGTTTTAGTGAATGTAATGTCTGTGTCCATTATATTGTATTGTGACAGTTTTGTAACAGATTTTTGTATTGTATAATAAAAGTTGATGGTACTGATGACAGCCACTTAGGGAACCATTAGTCATGGTGGCCTCTTTTTACTCTCTTCTTTATAGTACTGACCTTCTGTTAGACAAGTGTTTTCTTTGTTTATGTAATCTGTTCTACAAGTTTAACCAGTTATATCACAATTTTCTAAAAGCATAACAAGTCTAACATGAAACAACCACTTCACACCTAAATGCTAATGAACAACAAAAAAATTTTAATGTTCAAACGTTTTCGGCCATCTTTCAGAGGCCCTCATCAGGAAAAATTGCAGAGAATAGAAAAACAGTTCTATCTTTTTAACAGTTTTCGAACATAACTTTGTTCTAATTTTTAACATTTAAACGATGTTGAATACAAAGATTGTTACGTATTACAACATATAATTAAAATATTTATAAATAAAGTTATAAATAAATACAATAATAATATACTATATGGTGTTAATATATAAAATAATATATATGGTGGTAATAATATACTTTATTATAAAAGTTAGCCTGCCGTTTTAATGTATAAACGATGTGTGATAGGAAAAAAATTGTTTCCTTTACATCGCCTAAAGCTAACTTCATACTAAAAAATCATAGTTATGTTTTGTGGCTTTGTAAATAATACTTCCACGATTGTGGAACTGGAATATAGTCGGAGTTAATGCAACCTCCCTTCATGCCTGCTGTATAAATTTCAATAGCCTCCAACAAACATAAGTCGTGTCGGTCAAATGCCCTGTGTAAAAGCGTAGATTCATCTCAACAAGGAGAAACTCTGGATTTGGTAGCATACTGGGCTAGTGCAGTATTATACTTCCCCTTTGACACATTGTACTTGTGGTCTCGTATTCTAGCCTCTAGAGATCTGTACGTGGACCCAATGTATGTTATAGGACTATTGAAACGATTGTATTGCAATGGAATGCGGTACACTCCTGGCACTTTCTTGTCCTTGGACTTGTCTTTTGCATTAGATAAGATTCGAAAAATGTTGTTTTCTCCTATAAGTTAAGGTCCTATAAGTTTTAACTACCACCAACATGAGGCTTAATGATGCAGAGCACAAGTGGATGGTTATAGCTTATGAACCATCACTCCAACAAATTTATAATAGAATTTCTAAAGATTTAAACTTGCACTTAACTTATAGGAGAAAACAGAACATTTTTTGAATCTTATCTAATGCAAAAGACAAGTCTGAGGACAAGAAAGCGCCAGGAGTGTACCGCATTCCATTGCATGATAATATATTCTATGATAAAAGTTAGCCCAATGTTTTAATGTATAAACGATGTGTGATAGGGAAAAAATTGTTTCCTTTACATCGCCTAAAGCTAACTTCATACTAAAAAATTATAGTTATGTTTTGTGGCTATGTAAATAATACTTCCATGATTGTGGATATGTTGTAATATGTAACGATCTTTGTATTCAACATTGTTTAAATGTTAAAAATTAGAACACAGCTATGTTCGAAAACTGTTAAAAAGATAGAACTGTTTTTCTATTCTCTGCAATTTTTCCTGATGAGGGCCTCTGAAAGATGGCCGAAAACGTTTGAACATTAAAATTTTTTGTTGTTCATTTGCTGGAATTAGCATTTAGGTGTGAAGTGGTTGTTTTAATATATATTTCCAGTTTGTGTGCCAGTTTTTTATGTCTAAAAGTCTAACTTGTCATTCTTCACTACAGTTCTGTTATTGGATAAGTATAAGAAATGTAGTTTCAGTAATTTTTTAACTTTATATATCACTTACAGCAGAAATAAATGTCCTGTATATTTTTTGAAATTTTTAATTTATCTAAAACATTAAGCTAAGCACACCGGTTGTGGACACTGCATTATTAGTGAACACTTTGAACTTCAAATATGAGTAATATGGTTGTAGATGGCTTCACTGTTCAAACATAGACAAATCATTCAGTAGACAGACTTCTGTCTACTGAATGATTTGTATGTTTGAACAGTGAAGCCATCTACAACCATATTACTCATATTTGAAGTTCAAAGTGTTCACTACTAATGCAGTGTCCACTACCGGTGCATTTACCTTATTTCTAGTGAGGTTGAAAGGGAACTTGTCAGCAGTTTTCATTGTTATTTTAAAGACATAATTTTCCTAAGATTCAAACAAATTATTAACAGATAAGCTAAATTGAATGAGGTTTTTCTAATGAAGTAAAATTTTATTTCCATTATCAGTAAGGTAAAGTTTTATGTTTTTTCAAAAATACAAAACCTGACAAGTTTCCTTTTTGATCTTATTGCTTCAATTTATTGTTAAGAAGACTATCTTCATTTAATTAATCTATCTACATTCATATTTTATTATGTAATATTTGAAATACTGAATTTTATTGACAGAATATAATAATAAGTTAGATTAGATTTTTTTTTATATAAAATTTTTGTTGTAATTTTCACTAGGAGCTATAAAAAACAGCTATAGTTTTAAATAAAATTTATGTGTGCATTATGTAATAACATGAAATTTGATAATTTAATTATTTTTTTTCTTTATTTAATTTAATGAATTATTCTAATTACTTCTTATATATATTTTTTCATATAGAATATTACATGAGACTCCTTCAAGTGTTCTTAATCTTGCAAATATTATTATTAAAACTTTATGTCCTTTTGTTCATGAAATTGACTATGCATTGGATTGGATTAATATTGAATCAGGGAAAGCATTATACAGGTATATATAATCCTGATTTTTAGTTTAAGAAAAAAAATTATGTTATTAATGTAAAAATTAAAAATACTGTTAATTTGTGATTAGTTGAATGTCTTTGAACTATAGAATTTAAATTTACTGTTTTTTTCATAAATTATTACAAAAAATTCTAATTATGAATTTCTGTGAATTTAATTTTTATAAAATCACTAAAATATCATATTTCAGTAATTTATAAACAAATACATAAAATGAAGAATTATTTATGTGACATTGTCACAATGCAAAGCTGCAATTTTTAATCATATTTTTAATTTATCTAATTTAAAATATATGCTCTCCACATCAAATTAGTCATGGCTTACCCCTGTACATCATACTTTTTCTTTAACAATAGAGTTGTGCTGGTCATCTAGCTAACACATTTCAGGGAAAAATTTTTGAATTGAAATAACATGACTTCTGGTTTGTATCAGAAGTTCATATATAGTTAATTGGGGCCTCATGCCCCTAAGCTTTCCATATCTAGTCTTGAATTTTATTTACCTAACACCATTCTTGAGATTAAGGAAAGATGGACAGAAGATGACAGTGGGAATTTATAGGTTTATAATTTTTTCAAATTGCAGCCCAATAAACATTCAGTATGGATGATGATAACTTGTAATATCTTTATTCAAACTTGTGTTTTACTTCAATCATAAAGTTAAGGAATTTTGGAACACAGTTTTATTTTATCTACCATTTGCTTTTGTGCCGATTCAGCAGTAATGGTTGGGTTTTGAGTTATACATAACTTTATTTTTAATTTTTTGTTTGAGTTGTATAAAGGTTGGCAGCACTTTAGAAGGAGGGACAGAATATTTAAGGAATTGTGGATTGGCTGCTGAGTTCTTTTTCCTTTGTGTGTGTTCTGGTGTTCTGAGGAACTGTGTTGTGAAGGAAGTGGTATCTAGACAGACAGGTAATATAAGACTAGTATGGAAACAATTGGTTTGCATCAGCAGAATTGTTAACCGGAGGATTGGAACATTTGTTGGGTTTCAATCAATTGTCAGTAAAGGACCATTTACTGAGAATTAGTTTCTATATGAGACACACGTCTTGGTTGGCCAAAAGGACTTGTAATATATAAAACTCGTTGTACAGATGAGCCTGTATAGTTTGTAAGTGACTGTATCTGTGTCCTGTGAACAACTGTGTAAATTTTGTATATGGTTTATTAGCAATTATGTGCATTGGTATTTTCCAATTATGTGAAGTTCCAAAAACTGGTCAAAGTTTAAATTTATTATTAAATTTATTGGGACAAGAAATTTCCATTGTTAAATCAGACCAAAGGTTATGCAAGATATATGAGACAGAGATGAAAGAAAAGAAACTATTAATGTCAAACCCGAAGCAATAGATGTAGACGAATGTCGACTAGGAGAGATGGAACTTTGACAGGATGCTCATATACAAGCAATTAGAACATAGAAAAATTTAAAAAGGGGGAAAGGGCTATTGCATCAAATTGTTAAAATTCTAAAATGTCAGAGGAAAGTCAATAATGAAGTAAAATATGAGTGCAGGTTTCAAAGTTTCATCAATGCTTCTTGGTCAGAGTCAACAGATGGGGTCGGGTAGATTCTTTGAGGTGAACCTTTCTCGTGGCCCGGGCAGATCTCGTCATTCACCTGGAGACAGGAACCAATCAAAAAGGAGAAAGGGGACATGGAGCCAATCAAGAAGGCAGACAGAGAGAGAGAAACACACAAAAACTTCAAAATCCAAGGTCAAGATGCAGTTTTCTGTCTGTTATGCCCAACCTGTAACCTGTGCCACTATAGACAGACTGTGTGACTGATGCCAACTGATGGAGTCTCTCCACCTGCCTTACAAACTGAACAATGCCACTGCTCTGGGGCCACCTTTGATCGACGATCGAGAAAACAACATTGATGCCCAGGACATCCGAACAGCTGATGGTTTTAAAGCAAATTATTTTGTTCTTAGTATATATTAATCTTACATTAAAATAAACAGTTTTTGTTAGACATCATCTTTGTTTCTACTGCCACTACCCACATATGAAAGGGCTCTAGACCATCTCTGACACAAAATTAACTGATTTTCCTTAAAAGTCGGCTTCTTACAATTATACTTACAGGTTCTAGTTAATGTTTTCTGTAATTAGTTTTGTTTGTCTTGTATATTGGAAATATTTGTACATGGATTTACAGTATATGCATTAATTTCATAAAAGAATAAATTTGGATTACCTGTGTGTTGAAATTCTGTATAAAATTTTCAATTTGTAGTCTTTTTAATTTTCTATCCCCATGAAACAAGGAACTTACAAAATTAAAGATTACAATTAATATAAAAACAATAAATGATATATAAAATTATTAAGATTGTTGTTGTAATTAAATATATGCTAATGAAACATATATTTTATTTAAGACAAGATGATTCTTCTGAATTTATGTATATTTTACTGAATGGACGTTTACGATCAATTTTAAGTCTACCAGATGGTAAAAAAGAATATGTGGATGAATATGGAAGAGGAGATTTAGTTGGAATTGTAAGATTTAATAAAGAGGACTTATAAAAAATACAATATTAAACAATGAATATTTCATTTTCCATTTGTTTAGGCAGAATTTCTTACTCAAAGAAAACGTTGTACAACAGTAAGAACTATTAGGTAAATCTATCTATAATTATTTACATATTTTTAAAATTGTTTTTCATAATTATTAAAATATTACATTCTATAATTTTGACATTCATTTCCACAAATTTCAAAAATTATATTGAAAAATTTTGAAACTATCATATGGAACAGAAAAATTACAAATGTTAAATAAGAAAAATGTAAAATTTGTTTAACTGTTTAGTATCTGAAAGTTGCATGATGTAAATGATTTACATATATGTCTTTTGTAACTATTATTTACATATTATTTCAAATTATGTAGGAATTCAGAATTGGCAAAAATATCATATGGATTAATGGAAGTAATTAAAAGAAAATATCCAGAGGTAAAGTTTGAAAATTTAAAAATTTTAAAGTGAATTTTAATTTTTATCATTGTGTAATCTATTAATCTGTTAAAAGTCTTCACATGAACTACACATTATTTTTCAAGTTTTTGTTATGGATTTATACTATTACTGGTATTATATTATATCAGTGTCTGTTCCAACAGTAAATAGAACAGAAACTTATTTTGGTAACACTGAAACGGGGTTTATAGATGAATAAAAAAATTTGTTATGTTCTTCTAATATGACATTTACCAGAGGTCAAGAACTACCCAGAAGACAAAAGTGATTTATTCATCTATAAATTTCTTTTTAATGGTTACAAAAATAAATGATTATATCTGGCAAATATTGTTAATTTTAGCTTTATATTAGAACAGAAACTGTTAGTAGGCAAGAAAGATATATTTCTTTAACTAAAGTTAGCTTGGTGATGTATTGTTCAATATTGTATTTGTCAAGCATACACACTTCACATTTGACCAGATCTATATCTCTGCAATCAATATTTACTGATAAAAATATTTATACAAACTATGAGATCTACCCTTTACAGTCAATATTAAACAATAATAGTAATTTTCATGAAGTTTAGTATAGAAGTTATAGGACATAGGAAAGAATTTACACAGAATGAGAGCTTGATATTGGAATATCTTAAATTCATGCACAGAATTTGGCACATAGAGGTTGCCTCATATCTGAGATGACATCATGCAGCTATATATGTGCAAGTTATTGTACAATGGGGCCATTGGGTAAAATGCACTTTGACAGGTTGTTTGTTTAGCATGTGTGCATATAATAGATGTACATTGTCTTTCTTTATTGCTGTTATAAGATGTGTTGTAATGCTGTAAATTCTATCCTTATTTGTTAATTGTGATAGTGTATATTTTCTGTACATATCCTGAAGAATAAATATTTATTCTGTTATGTGTACATAGCTTCATTATTTTTTGTCTATATCTTAAACGAATCACATGCACTTACAACAATTGGTCACTCTACCTGATATTTTTCTAGCTTACCAATAACTTCTGAGAGATATCCACTTTCTGACACATCTTGTTTTAGTAGTTGACAACTGAATCTTTTCTATCTCTTTCTTTAACCAGTACTCTTAGCCAAATGTTTGTCAAAGACCAAATTTCACCAGAAAATTCTCTATTCTCTTGCTTCTCATGGAAATCAATCATTGCACTTTTGACCAGTTTGCTCACTTTTCCAACCAATAGAAACATGTAAATAATACTGACAGAGCTGTTCTTATTGGTTGCACACCATCAGGTAATCTGATTATTTAACAACCAATTCAGCCAACCAACCCTAAGACAAAAAAAGGGGAACTATACAAAAGACAAACTAGAAGTAAAAAAATAAAAATAATAAAATGGCGTGTTTTAACATGTCACATTGCCCTGATGTTATTAAACCGTGCCTTAAGTGTTAAAAAATTATTTTTACCATTTTTTTGATATTTCAGTAAAGTTTTATTTTATTGAAATATAATTAAAAAGATAATCTTTGTTTTAATATAAGTAAACTCCTTAGTTTTTCTTTTATTTACTTATTTTTACAATATATCTTTTTAATCCTATTTCTTTTTACAAACAGATAAATACAAAAATTCTTTTCATATTTTTCACTTTTTCCACTTTTTCTCAGCTTCTACTTGATTATATTTTAACCATATGTTTCTTTTGATATTATTCAGAAATTTTTATTTTTTCTGATAGTTATAGTTTATTCATAATAATTGTAAATATCAATGTAGTTTTTTTTCAGTTTTGTTGTTAAGAATGAATGATTGTTAGTAGTTATATAGAGTATGTGGCATTGTATTGTCAACATCATAAATTCAATCATAAATATAATTCTATTATTTTTTCTGAAAATTTGAACTTCTTAATTATCTGCAATAGTAAATATTATAAAGTGTTTTAGTTATGTGAGAAGATATTTAAATCTGTTTGTAGAAAGATAATGATATAATTTCTTTATTGAAAGTAAAAATTTATAACAATATATTTTAATAAAAAGTTTAGTATTTCTGAAGGAATGTTTTTACAGCCATATTCACTGTCTCAATTTAAATTTAAAGTTTAATTCACAAGCTAACTTTCAATAATTATTCATCATACATTAATCCAAGATTTAATTTATAAATTCAAATTGTTGTTTAACTCTACACTATTAGTGATTTAATTTTTACATTACATATCAATTCATGCACCAATTAAATTCATGATAAAATAATGTTGACCTATTCAGGTATTTTTAAATTTTTAAGAGTTATAAGCAGTTGTAGCAAAAATGATTATGTTATTTCTGAATATTGAAACATATTTAGGAATACATATTTTTAAATTTTTGATGGAATTTCTCTAACTTTAAACAATTGTTCTTTTCTCTTGTCTTCATTTTTATACTTTTATAACCAAGTATAAATTGTTTATTAATTTATTTTGTATCACTTTTATACAAGGATAACTATTATATTATTCTGCTATACTTTTTCCATTATTTTTGTATTTATTTATTTATTTATCATAGCATTTTGTCTGGTATAGTTTTATGTTTCATAATTTCTATTAACAAAATGTTTTATTGAATGATTTTACTACAAATTAAATTCCTATTCCATTAATGATTCTTACTTTAAATTACTGTTTAGTTTCCACATACTAGTATGTGCAGATAGGTACAAAAATTAAGGAAATAATGTATCAGTAATAAACATTTAATTATAAAAAGTCTAATTTTACAGACTACAACACAACTAATAAGAAAAAATACTTTGTGTATGCAAGTTCAAAAAATTATATTTTAACAGAATCTAATTTACATTTAGTTTGCAAATAAATAATTTAAATATAAATAAATGTTATACAGTAGACCCCCTATAATGCTTAGATACGTTCCACGCTAATCGAATTTTACGTTGTAGGAATGATTAAATACATGAGCCAATCGCAGCTCGATAGGTGGGAACTTTACGGACTAAGGCTGTTTGAAAGGTTTTCTTCTATAAAATTAACCGATTCTAGACTAATTCCACTCAACATTTCCAAAACACGTATAATTTTTTGGGAATAATCCGTATAAACTATGCTATAAACAAAAAATTGTAGGATTACTTATCGAGTGTGTACCGTTCGACTACGCCGTTGCTTAAAGCTGGTTTTCATCGCGGAACAGCACATTAAACGGCGGCCGCGATTTCTAATAACGAATTTTTCGCATAAAAATAACTTGACCTTTGGAGACATCATTAATATAAATAATTTTTATGGCCGTTGAATAAGAAGTGTTTCTTTCACAAGAAATGTATAAAATTAGTGCTGTATTAGACTTACGGTACCTAATTTACATACTGTGCAGACGATAATAAACTCAACTTACTAGCCTAAAATCTCCGTAGCGTGTTGCCAGGCGGCAGAAAGCATATAATTATATATACAGTACCTAATTTATATAAAGTTAATATATAATTATATATACAGTACCTAATTTATATATAATTTATATATAATACTAAACAGACGATAGCAAACTCAATTTAGCCGCTCCGTAGTGTGGTGCAGGGTCGGAGGAAAGTAGTTCGGCTGCTCATCCACTATTGGTCCAGACTCTATCAATCTTGTCGCAAAACGACGTTATAGGAGGTAATTTATACGAAAGTTGCTACAATTTTTTCGCTACGTTATAGGAATTGTTGTTATAGGAACGCACGTTATAGGGGGGTCGACTGTACTTGAAAATAAATAATGTAACTGTTATTTATTATTCTTATTGTCCAATTTTATTTTATTTTTTGAAGGTTCTTCAAAGATTTATATACATATTGGGAAACAGTACTCTAGGGTCATTAAAAAGAACATTTTTAGGTAAGTTTTATATTATTTGTATATATCTTAAAAGCAAAATGTTCTGTCCCCATTGAAACTGAAACCAACAGTTTACAAAGAAGCAGTGTACAAGTAGGTCATATCGGGTCACAGATGGGTTCTACAATTTGTTTTTCAAAAAGATCACCCATTAACTTCCTCTGTGGACTCGACATGAATTCATGGAAAGGGTTGACAAATGGGAAGGAAGGTCTTTGTGTAGAGATTGGATACACAAAAAGACTTCACTTTTGACTTAGACTTAAAGAGATGGCTATATGTTTGCTCCTGTAGCAACTATTCTTTAATTTTGATTTTTGAATAATAACCTTTGGGTATTATTTAAAAAATCAGAATATACAGAATACAGATATATACACTCACTGCCAAAAGTTAAGCACGGAGCAGAAAATGTTCAGGTCCGGAAAGCAATCTGCATTTGAGAGGCTGCAATTCACTGCAGAAGTAGGTGGAAGTATGAAAATATGTTACATTACTATCAATCATGGTTACGTGCCACGAAATATGCAAAACAGGCAGTTGTATAAGAAGCTAGCCTTCTGAAGTGTGAGAGGAGTTGCATTTAAGTGCCGAGAAAAAGTGTGGAGAACTGTCATATAATTAGTTTGCATGACTGATATGTTTCTATGACTTCCAGAAGACGAATGACAGACAGTGAGAGCTGACGGTGTGTGGGATGCCTTGAAGCAGGACAATCAATCACAGATGTTGCTCTTTTCTTNTAAAAAGGTATTTATTTGATTTATTCATAGACTAAATAAATTTTTAATTATAAATATGATCAGTAATTATAATTTTTTAAATCAAATTTAAAGATTCCAGAAATTATTTCACGTTAACAGAAGAATCTCAATTGAATTATTAAGTGATCAAAGCAAAATTAATGTTATGTTCCCATAACTGATGAGTTAATTAATATACATTTTTTGTCTCGATTTTTAATTTCCTGCAAAAAATAATTAATCTAGATATTATTGGAATTTACATTTATCAGATGTTCTTAAAAACTATTATAAAAATATATAAAAGACAAATTTGTGTCATATTTATACTAAATTGAAATTAAATGTATGAATTATTGATTAGTACATATATAAATATGCTAACATATACTATTTTTGTACTACCTTATAATAACGATCCACAAAAACCTTTTTATAACAGTGTTGTGTCCGTTACAATATTCACTAACGTTCAACAGTCAAGAAGAGACACCATTTAGTCAGCACCTGAAGAAGACCTCAGTGGAGGTCGAAAATGTTAGTGAATATTGTAACGGACACAACACTGTTATAAAAAGGTTTTTGTGGATAGTTATTACTCAATTAGAAGTTGTATTGTGTTACCTTATAATATTTTATAAATACCTCTGAGGATGTTTTATTGCCAGCATTCATATGTAATTTGTTTATAATATTAAAAAATATTTTTTCATTTTAAGTAGCTTGTCTTCATGACTGGTATGATTATTACATTCTGAAACATCCTGGGCTGACCAAAACAAGTTGAATTTTATTTAGCTCAGTTCTAGTTACACCAAACTGAGTTAAGCAACTATCCTCATATCTAGTGAGTTAGTTTTTAAAAGAGATTATAACTCACTAGATATACTGAATTATCCATAGCACACTATACTTTTCATCTTTGCTATATTTAATGCATATATTTTTATTTTTCTTTTAATTCATTATATTTAGCAAAGGATCTTTATTGAATTTCATCATCTATTAACTAATACGTCAAGTTTCAAAGGTAGTTCCTAAGATCATAAATTATTAATAATGAATCTGAGTGTATTATTATTATTATTATGTTGCAAATGTCATGCTCAGCTAATACTGGTGCCAAGTGTTATGTCAGACTAAACTCAAGGCATAGCTACCCAACAAGTATAATAGTAAGCTTCTGTGTTAATGGTGTATGTGTGCATGTCTAGAAACTTCCTAACAATGTGACAAGTATTCAATATTGCAGCTTTCTGTAATGTCGCGTATGTTTTTATTAAGATTTAACGTATATAGACTTTTATGTAGTACTAGCTTACTTGTCGCACATTGCTGCGATCTCAGAAGAAAGGAAATTCAAGCAAACTTGTTATGATAAAATTAAATTTACATTTTATCATTTCTATTGAAACTTATTATTCATTTTCATCGGGAAAATATTTCAAAGTGTCGTTTCAATTCTATTTATTTATTGGAGTGTTTGTGGATACATGATATTTTTTGTTATTCCGTCTGGTGCGTACATGAATAAATCAGAAGGTTTTCCGACGCATGAGCTGGCCACATACAGTTGTCCATGTTAGAAGCACAGATTCTCAAAATTTAGCCCACACACTTGCAGCGATTGTCAGAATTGCGATATTCCCCATTTTTTATATATATTTTTTAATCCTTTATAATTTTAATTATTTAATTGCTCCTTCCTCTCTTCCTTGGCATGTTGTGAAATTTCTGATAGCTGGATAATAAACCGTTTTATTGTAAATTGTCTTTTAAAATTATTTTGAGTTGATATTAAAATTTGGAAAAGAGGGATCCCTATATCGGTAAAATACGCGAATTTCTTTCTACAACTTCGGTTGTTGTTCAGGATACAGTTAAGGTTTTAACAAAGTTTGAGCAAATACATAATTAGCAAAAAAAGTTGAAATAAAGTGATTAAACAAAAATTATTACAAATATCGTAAATAATAAATGCATATATAGAGATATTTTTTGAAGGGGGGAAATGGTCTTCACAATTTGAAATCGAT
>NW_019384492.1:310229-315266 GCF_000671375.1 Centruroides sculpturatus
TAATGTCGGTTTTGTTTGTTTGTTTTGGATTTAAACATCATTTTGTTAATGATTCCAATATGATTTCATCTTATACTTTATGAAAATTCAATATTGTTTTCATTTTTCTATGTAATTCTTTGTGTTGTTTCATGCATAAACATATTTGCTACTGTCCTGCTGCATTTTGTGTCAATCACAGCTGTACTTGTCGATTTTTTTGCAGTTTATCGCTTCGTGCTTAACTTTTGGCAGTGAGTGTAGATTTAGTTTTAGTTTTTTATTATTTTTTTTTTATAATTTTCATCTCTATTTTATATATTAAAAGCAAAATGTTCTGTCACTGCCACACACAAATAATGAAAATTTAAAAGTTAATTGGATTTACAATTTGAACATTTCAAAACAGCTTTTAAACGGTTTTTAAAAACATTTTAATTTTCAATTGATTTGGTTTCTAATTTTGGTTTCAGTTTTCAGTGTAAAGGCTAGAGTTTTTATTATTATTTTATTATGTTTAAATTTAATTATTATTTTTAGGTTTATTTAGTACTAGCTGGTGTTGTCTGGGTAAAAACTAACAACAACAAAGATTAAGATTATTAGATTGTGGCTGATGGTCATGATATTGTATAGTTGTATATTTTATTTGAATTAATCTTAGCCTTCTTTCCTGTTTCTTTGTTCTAAATTCCTTCTAGAACTTTCTTGTCTAATCCTTTTGCCCTTGGGTATGATTACTGTTTCCATTAAAATAAGTAGAACAAAAGAGGGAGTGAGGCCTTGGGGCCAAACGGACAGAGAAGGAGTCAGTCTGGGTGAGAATCACGAAGAGGTAGGCAGAGAAAAGGCAGTGCTCCAGAACTCGAGAAGGATGATCAGGGACTGTGAGGTGCCAAGGGATCGAAGAGAAAGACTAGGGATAGAAAACCTTGACAAAAAGTGACAAAGCCAGAAATAGATGAAAGGTCTAGAATAAGAAAAGAGTCACGAATAAAAGGGATCTGAAGTTGTGTCCTACCCGAGAGCATGTTGCTATGAAAACCCTAGTATTTCTATTCCTTTCCTTATCCTTTCCTATTCCTTCTATTTTATCCATCTTCCTTAATTGTAAGATAGTTGTAAGTTAATCAGGCCCGTGTTTGATTGTTGCGCGTGTGAAAGTTAACTATTTGGAGGACATGTATTTAACGCCTATGTACAAAAAATTTATAAAGTTGTAAAGTTAGGATCTGATGTAAAGAACCTGTTCAGAGAGAATTAAAATACTTCATGCTGCAAATAATATTAAGTGGTTTTTTTTTTTTTTTTGACCATTTTGCTTGTGGAATTAAGTACCTCTCATTACGAACACCACAAGATTATTTTGAACTTATATTATATTATATTATTGTATTTGATTTATATAACTATAAACGTTATCTTACGTGAGGCTTTATCACACCAAGTGACCAATCTAACACGTTTTAAAAATTCTTTAAATTGTGTACAGTAGAGGAATAAAGAATTTTTAAAATGAGTTAGATTGTCTGTTGGTGTGATAAACCCTTACTTGAGATAACCTTTGTAGCTATATAATTCAAATACTATAATATAACAAACATTAAAATGAAATCCATATAAAGAATTTGGTTATTTCAGCCTATCATTGTCATGTTTATTGCAATACTTGGATGGTATGAAATGGCACAGTTTAGTTGGTCAAGTAGACATCAATTGAAAATGTGATATCTTAAATTTTTTCAGATGTCATATTGTTTTCTAATGTTAACTCTAAAAAACTGTTCCATTTACAACCAAATATCAAATAGTAATCTTCCAACGAATCAAATTTCACAAAAAATGGACCAAATATTTAAAGTCAGTACCTCAAAAACCACTTAAAACATTTTGTGCAGGCTTGTATTATGTAATTTTCTTATTTGAATGACATCATACCACTGGTTCAATAGAAAGATGGGACTGTTGGAAAAGGGAATTGAAGTAATTCAACCAAAAGTAGTCATTGACCTCCTCCAGCAAGAGAGGGTGTTTAATGACTACTATTAATACTGGTCCGCTATTAATATTTGAAAAGTGATCTGTGTTGGATAGGTTGTGATAGTTTCACACATGATCAAAGTTGCTCATCTTAATGTCTGAAAGTTTTTGTATGACTTGTTTAAATAAAAAAAATTTGTAAAAATGCCAGAATAATTGCTTTTATGTGATAATGAAGTGTTTATATTTTTGCAACAGATTGCATAAATACATGGGAAGTATGATGCATTTATAGAAAAACTATTGGGCTGCAATTTGAAAAAAATTGCAGACCTATAAATTCTGACTGTTATCCATCTGTTTGTTTGTCTGTCCTTCCTTCGATTAATTAATCAATTAATTAATTAAAGGAAGGACAGACAGACAAAGATTAATTCATTAATTAATTAATCTTGAGAAAGGAGTTAGATAGATGAAAGTTTAGACCAGATATGTTTTGGGACAGGAAGTCCAGATTAACTATATAAGAATTTCTAGTTTGGACTGGAAGTTATGTTACTTCAATTCAAAATTTTCCCCTGAAGAGAGTCAGATAATTGGCATGACTATTGCTAACAGGAAAAGTATGATATACAGGAGGAAGACACCAGTAAAAGAATTGAGAATATTATGACGGAAAATTGCAGTCTGGCTTTGTTACAATGTCACAATAATAAGTTAGATTTCAATCTTGCTTTTACTTTTTTCATTGTTTTTCTATTGACTATTTAAGATGAAATTGCTATGGAAGCTATAATAATATAGCTTCAATACTGCATTTATAACCATTAATGCTGATGCCAGTGCTATACTGGACTGAAATTAAAGCACACTTACATAAAACAATTATTTCATTTTGTTTATGTTGTTTATAAGGAATTTTTTAAGCACAGATGTATGCAAATGATTGTTTTATTGTTTATGTTCCATACTATTTGATATATTTAACATTATTGTATTCTACAGTGAAATGTAAGTGTTGTATTATTATTTTATTTTATATAATTTAAACTTATTTCTCACTTGAAAATCTGAAAGAAAAAAAAGGATTATTTCAGATATTTAATTTCAGTATGTTTCTTTCTAGGACAAACTTATGGACAAAAAATTCATAGTTCTAAATATTCTACTGTAGCTCTTTTGACTGAAACTAAAAATGTACCTTTATCAGCATTCACTTTAGAACTGGAACATGCATTACAGCCTATTGGTAAAAAATTTCTATAATTTGTAAACATTTCCTAGTTGAAATATTAAATAAGAATTAATTAAATCAGAATATAGGAAAACTTTTAATATCATGGATTATTCTTTTATCTGACACCTGGAAGCAATTTATTACTAATTGCATAAAAAATATTAATTTTTTTAAACAAAAATTAAATTTCAAATATATACAATAAATAAAATATAGTTAATCCTCAATTTAGCACCATCATTGGTTTGCTTTTGACTTCACACTAAATTGATTTTGGCATTAACTTCAATAAGAATTTACTTCAAACAGAATTAAATGTAGTAGTGTGATCTATACACAAGTCTTAGTTTCATGGTCCTTAAGTCATGTAGGTTTTTGTGAAAATTGAGGGTGCTGCCAATTAGAAGGGTACAATATTGAAGTTTGACTGTATATTATTTATGACTCATTTATGTAAATTCATTGGATGTACAGGAAATATCTACAAAAGCAAATATTTTAAAACATTTTACTACAAAGCAATTTTTAAAAAAATTAAAAAAAAAAGAATAGAATAAAATTATAACATTTCAAGTATTATTTGATTATTAATTTTCTTTTAAATTATTTATTGTTGCTGTACTAAATAGTGATTTGGAAAGATTAATTGGTATTAGTTTGAAATGTATTTAGGAAATTCAATGTAGAGTGATTTCTGAAATAATAATTTTTGTTTAATTACCAATGTTTTAATATCTTTAATTTAGATTAGAATGCAGGAAAAATTTAAAACATTTTCTGATTTTTTTTTTGTAAAATAATTATACTTCAAATTTTATACCAACAGCTCATTTTAATTATAATCTATATTTTACTCTAAAGTTTTTCTTGCTATAAGAAAAGCAGGAATAAACTTCTCTAGTCTGACATTAAATTATCAGTTCCATTACACAATTCAGCATTATATGAATTTCTTAAAAAAGTGATGCATATATCTAAAATTGCACATTTAGATTTTTGTCTGAAATTTAAAATTAGGAAATTTTTTGTCTATTGCAAATATTTAATTCACTTATTTGTTTTATGTAATTAAAAATGAATTTAATAAACTGTTCTAAAAATGTTAACATTATAAAAATTAATTCCTAGCAAGAACATTGAGATTAACAAGTGATTTCATAATAAGAACATTTGGAGATACAGCATTGGATAGGTAAAAGACTTACATTTATATAAATTTATGCATTTCATTGTAAAATAGTTTCTATTAACTTTACACTTTATTCTTTTGTTACATTTGTTTGTTTTCTATAATGTGAATATAATCTTATAATTATTTATATCTATGTCATCTACCAAAAGGATATACCATATTAATTCTAATAAACAGCATTCTCTATTAAATTGTACAACTGCAAGATGGTAAAAGTTATAAATGGCATCCTCTAATAAGCACACTGTATATTGGAGAATGATAAGGCTTATTTTAAACTAAAATATTGCACAGTCTATTCAGCATTGTTACTCTTACCATATGTTGATGTAAAGTCTGTGTGTTGCATGGTGCTTCAATGCTCAAATAATAATAAAGTGAAAAAGTTATTGGATTTATTCCTTTAATAATCATCCTTAATAATAGTCACACCTAATTTTCAAAAAATAGGAACAATAGTTGCTCTCTAATAAATAGCACAGTTGAAGCTGGAAAAAGTTATAGACAGTGTACTGTTTATTAGAATATTTGCACAGATTATTACAAATATATTGATATTATAAAATGTAGCGGATCTAATATCAGATGGAACTATTTGTAAAATTACATAAAAAATATATATAATATAAAATATTATATATATTATATA
>NW_019384492.1:317230-337596 GCF_000671375.1 Centruroides sculpturatus
TATATATATTTTTTAATCCTTTATAATTTTAATTATTTAATTGCTCCTTCCTCTCTTCCTTGGCATGTTGTGAAATTTCTGATAGCTGGATAATAAACCGTTTTATTGTAAATTGTCTTTTAAAATTATTTTGAGTTGATATTAAAATTTGGAAAAGAGGGATCCCTATATCGGTAAAATACGCGAATTTCTTTCTACAACTTCGGTTGTTGTTCAGGATACAGTTAAGGTTTTAACAAAGTTTGAGCAAATACATAATTAGCAAAAAAAGTTGAAATAAAGTGATTAAACAAAAATTATTACAAATATCGTAAATAATAAATGCATATATAGAGATATTTTTTGGAGGGGGGAAATGGTCTTCAGAATTTGAAATGCTCATATACATGCGTGCCATCTATCATAGGATAAATGTACTATGCCAGAAACCTTCGCGGGAGTATATTAAACAACTTCCCAAAGTTTCACGTCAATCGGATAAACGGTGTGGTAATGCATGAAGGACACACACACACATTCATTTTTATATATATAGATATGTGGTATGACACTAGTGGAAAAGAGGACAATAGACACAATAAATATGCTATTCATCCTCCACAGATGTCTTATTTCATGGGCAAGTGGAGTTTACTTGTTGATTTATTCAGTGTGAGGATTTTTCACATTATGAGTGTTAAGAATGGAAATGTCTATTATATAAGCAATCATATTGCATTTGTTAATGAAACTGATGTTGGGTATTGTGGTGAATTCTTTTATCTGTGATTATGACTTTGTCATAGTATATTTTGTGTGTGTCATTTTCTAATACAGCTGTGGAGTATATTTGTAGTATGGTACTTGGTTGTTTAATAATTTCTGTTTGTGTGCAAGCTCTTGGTGTATTATATTTGCTATTTGATTATGCCTATGTAAATAGTTTATTTGTGCTAACAGCATGCAATTGAAATTATGTGTTGTATTGTTTTTGGCAGAATATGGCATTTTCTGCAAGAGTCATTTGTGAGTGATGTGTCCTTCAGGATGTGTTTTCTGTATTATTAGTGTTTATTACCTAATACTGAATGACAACCATAAATCTTTGTCTCTCCAAACAGTCAGCCTTTGGTCTGCCAGTAGTTTGATACAGTTTAGTCAACATAGTCCTGAGCTAGGTCATAGACATGCTTGCCATGAAGTGTCTTTTGGATCCTTGACTGCTTCTTTGTTGTTTATGGTTGAGTCTAGGTGTTCAGAGTGTAAGTTTAAAGGTGTGTTGGTACTGTCTGTTAGAATTATATCTTTATGTAATTTTGATGTTTCTTTTTTTTGTGGAAAAACTCCCACAGCATGGTAATTTGTTTGCAGTATAGGTTAATTGTTATTACTATTTTTGTACTACCTTATAATAACGATCCACAAAAACCTTTTTATAACAGTGTTGTGTCCGTTACAATATTCACTAACGTTCAACAGTCAAGAAGAGACACCATTTAGTCAGCACCTGAAGAAGACCTCAGTGGAGGTCGAAAATGTTAGTGAATATTGTAATGAANTAGTATTTGATTTATATAACTATAAACGTTATCTTACGTGAGGCTTTATCACACCAAGTGACCAATCTAACACGTTTTAAAAATTCTTTAAATTGTGTACAGTAGAGGAATAAAGAATTTTTAAAATGAGTTAGATTGTCTGTTGGTGTGATAAACCCTTACTTGAGATAACCTTTGTAGCTATATAATTCAAATACTATAATATAACAAACATTAAAATGAAATCCATATAAAGAATTTGGTTATTTCAGCCTATCATTGTCATGTTTATTGCAATACTTGGATGGTATGAAATGGCACAGTTTAGTTGGTCAAGTAGACATCAATTGAAAATGTGATATCTTAAATTTTTTCAGATGTTTTCTAATGTTAACTCTATTGTTTTCTAATGTTAACTCTAAAAAACTGTTCCATTTACAACCAAATATCAAATAGTAATCTTCCAACGAATCAAATTTCACGAAAAATGGACCAAATATTTAAAGTCAGTACCTCAAAAACCACTTAAAACATTTTGTGCAGGCTTGTATTATGTAATTTTCTTATTTGAATGACATCATACCACTGGTTCAATAGAAAGATGGGACTGTTGGAAAAGGGAATTGAAGTAATTCAACCAAAAGTAGTCATTGACCTCCTCCAGCAAGAGAGGGTGTTTAATGACTACTATTAATACTGGTCCGCTATTAATATTTGAAAAGTGATCTGTGTTGGATAGGTTGTGATAGTTTCACACATGATCAAAGTTGCTCATCTTAATGTCTGAAAGTTTTTGTATGACTTGTTTAAATAAAAAAAATTTGTAAAAATGCCAGAATAATTGCTTTTATGTGATAATGAAGTGTTTATATTTTTGCAACAGATTGCATAAATACATGGGAAGTATGATGCATTTATAGAAAAACTATTGGGCTGCAATTTGAAAAAAATTGCAGACCTATAAATTCTGACTGTTATCCATCTGTTTGTTTGTCTGTCCTTCCTTCGATTAATTAATCAATTAATTAATTAAAGGAAGGACAGACAGACAAAGATTAATTCATTAATTAATTAATCTTGAGAAAGGAGTTAGATAGATGAAAGTTTAGACCAGATATGTTTTGGGACAGGAAGTCCAGATTAACTATATAAGAATTTCTAGTTTGGACTGGAAGTTATGTTACTTCAATTCAAAATTTTCCCCTGAAGAGAGTCAGATAATTGGCATGACTATTGCTAACAGGAAAAGTATGATATACAGGAGGAAGACACCAGTAAAAGAATTGAGAATATTATGACGGAAAATTGCAGTCTGGCTTTGTTACAATGTCACAATAATAAGTTAGATTTCAATCTTGCTTTTACTTTTTTCATTGTTTTTCTATTGACTATTTAAGATGAAATTGCTATGGAAGCTATAATAATATAGCTTCAATACTGCATTTATAACCATTAATGCTGATGCCAGTGCTATACTGGACTGAAATTAAAGCACACTTACATAAAACAATTATTTCATTTTGTTTATGTTGTTTATAAGGAATTTTTTAAGCACAGATGTATGCAAATGATTGTTTTATTGTTTATGTTCCATACTATTTGATATATTTAACATTATTGTATTCTACAGTGAAATGTAAGTGTTGTATTATTATTTTATTTTATATAATTTAAACTTATTTCTCACTTGAAAATCTGAAAGAAAAAAAGGGATTATTTCAGATATTTAATTTCAGTATGTTTCTTTCTAGGACAAACTTATGGACAAAAAATTCATAGTTCTAAATATTCTACTGTAGCTCTTTTGACTGAAACTAAAAATGTACCTTTATCAGCATTCACTTTAGAACTGGAACATGCATTACAGCCTATTGGTAAAAAATTTCTATAATTTGTAAACATTTCCTAGTTGAAATATTAAATAAGAATTAATTAAATCAGAATATAGGAAAACTTTTAATATCATGGATTATTCTTTTATCTGACACCTGGAAGCAATTTATTACTAATTGCATAAAAAATATTAATTTTTTTAAACAAAAATTAAATTTCAAATATATACAATAAATAAAATATAGTTAATCCTCAATTTAGCACCATCATTGGTTTGCTTTTGACTTCACACTAAATTGATTTTGGCATTAACTTCAATAAGAATTTACTTCAAACAGAATTAAATGTAGTAGTGTGATCTATACACAAGTCTTAGTTTCATGGTCCTTAAGTCATNAATATCATTGAAGACACTTATCATGTGTAAAACTTTTGTTTTCTTTCCAGAAAGAACTGTCTTATAAGAAATTGTTAAAAACTAAAAGAAGTGTACATTGTGATTTTTCTAGATTAGCACGATTCTTAACTGGAACTTCTTATGGTTTAGTATTAGGAGGAGGAGGAGCAAGGTAAATTTTTCAAGTAATTATTTTTTATTGATTATAAAGATAATACCATAGGAAAGAAGTACAGTCAGTTACAAAATGTCTTTGACTTTACCAAAAAAGGTTTGCCTTTCCTGCAATACTTGAAAACAGCTCTCATAGCATTCCATGTACTCATTGAGAAAGGCTTTACTGCTGGTAACAGCAACTAACCATTTCATGGTAATGAGGGAGGAAGGGTTGTAAGGATGAGTGAAATGCTTTACTCATAATATTTATTTCAATGTAGGATTTAATAATACAACATTTCTAAACATGGAGAAAATAATACATTTATTTCTTGATGCTACCATGTTTCCAATAATTGAATTATTAATCAAAAACTTTTTTTGATCAGTTACACATTTATTATCATTTGATTATTATGTAATTCCCACAAGTTGCACTTACTTACACATTTAAGAAGCTGGCTCTGTTCTCTGAAAAATATTTTGATCTAACTATAAAACTTATGATAATGTTACTACTATAATGGCATTGAGTCATGTTTAAAAGAAACTTTTAAACTTGTTTCTTAATTAATTTGGTTTGTTAAGATTATTTATAATATTCAGTATGTATAAGTTATGTATAAAAGTTTATGATAAATATTTCTTAAACAGAAACTTCTTTTTTTATTTTTAAAATTAAATTTCAAATATATACAATAAATAAAATATAGTTAATCCTCAATTTAGCACCATCATTGGTTTGCTTTTGACTTCACACTAAATTGATTTTGGCATTAACTTCAATAAGAATTTACTTCAAACAGAATTAAATGTAGTAGTGTGATCTATACACAAGTCTTAGTTTCATGGTCCTTAAGTCATGTAGGTTTTTGTGAAAATTGAGGGTGCTGCCAATTAGAAGGGTACAATATTGAAGTTTGACTGTATATTATTTATGACTCATTTATGTAAATTCATTGGATGTACAGGAAATATCTACAAAAGCAAATATTTTAAAACATTTTACTACAAAGCAATTTTTAAAAAAATTAAAAAAAAAAGAATAGAATAAAATTATAACATTTCAAGTATTATTTGATTATTAATTTTCTTTTAAATTATTTATTGNAGAAACTTCTTTTTTTATTTTTAAAATTAAATTTCAAATGTTTTAATTAAATTGTTTTAGTAAAAAAAACATGCCACATGTTTGATAACAATGTCTATGTATTATTTTTATTACATTAAAAATACTTTGTAATTACCTAATGATGAATACAGTACAAAGAAATTCTGAGTATTAGTATATCTAGATAATAAGAGTTTTTGAAAATAGTGTTAATGCAGTCTTTATTTTTTAAAAATATAATGCATTATCCCTATTCAATATTTACATATAACAGCTCAGGTTTTCTCCTTTCTGAATGGTACTTTGTTAATTCTGATAAGTGTCCTCCAGTAGCCAAGTGGCTAAAACCACCGAATACTAGTAGTTAGAATACTGTAGTTGTGGGTTTGAGCATTGTCAACAGGTTAGTCACATGGAGTTTTCTGGGTTTTCTTCACAAAAAATGCAAAAAATTCTTCATTTAGTACTGCAGATGCTTGTAGAGGAAAAAACTACTGAGTGTAGAAAGCTCAAATTTTAAACTTAAGCCTTTCTCGTTACTAGGGAGGTGCTGGCAAAACTTCCAGGTCAATAAGTCAATGTTCACAGGGGTTTCCCATAGAGCTAGTTTAGTTTTATGTCTTAATTTTATGCCTATAAAGATAAAATTGCATAAAAAACAAATGAATTTTATTCAAAATGTTACTCAGAATAACAAAAACTGAAATATATGTCAATTAGAACTTTTTATAAAGATTTTTCTAAATGGCGTATTGAAAGCATCAGTCAGCAGTGTGTTGGTTGGCAATTCATTTAGTCAGTGCCAACTAAAATGAATATTGAAAGTGTTCAGTTGACAGCATATTTGGTCGGCAATCTGTTCAGTCAGTGCTCAGCAACTAAGTTCTGTTGTTGTCTTATGTCTTGACATAATAATACAACTATTAAAAAACAATTGGTATCCAAACAAAAACATCTGAAATGTAAAAAATTTGCATCAAGTAAAAACTTACGACAATTTAGATGACAATCAAAATTTTTTTAGGAGTTTTCCTTGGTAAAGATAAGCTTGATGCTTGAAAGTGGTGCTCACAAGATTTTTACCTGTATTATTCTTTTCTACATTTCACTTTCAAGCATCAAGCTAATCTTTATCAAAGGAAAACTCCTAAAAGAAATTTTAACTGTTGTCTAAGTTGTCAAGTTTTTACTTGGGCGAAAGTTTTTTACATCTCAGATCTTTTTTATTTGAATACTTACTTCATCTATTTACGAAATTAGAAGTAAGTAATGTGTGAGTTATTGCTAATGTTTGTTAATTTATGGCATATTTAAACATTCTACAAACTTGTTTTAGTTAAGATGTAAAATGCTTGAATGTTCTTTATAACTTTACTTCTGTTTCCAAGGAGAAATAGTTATTTATATTATCTGAAAGAATGCCAACATCAATGGAAATTGACTACTGAAAGTTGGTCAATGTTGAGAATTTCCAGGAAGAGCTCAAAATCATAAACTATTTCTGACAATTCCCAAGAATTTTGTGAAATATTGAAAATGATTGGACATTGTCAAAGATACCACATGAATTGAGAATTATAAACATTACCCAGTCTTTATTGACAGTGACTAATTTTGAGCTATTCCCATCATATACATATTAATAAATATATTTTGTTGATACAATAGTTAATGTAATAATTGATAATGATTTTTTTAGAGGAATTGCTCATATTGGACTAATTAAAGCAATCTTAGAAGCTGATATTCCCATAGATATGGTAGGTGGAGTTAGTATGGGAGCATTTATAGGAGGATTATGGTGTCAAGAGACTGATATTACATCTGTTATACAAAAAGCAGAAGAATGGGCAAAAGTAAGGAAACCTTTAGTTTGTATTAAAATTTTTAAAAATTANATCTATATTTTACTCTAAAGTTTTTCTTGCTATAAGAAAAGCAGGAATAAACTTCTCTAGTCTGACATTAAATTATCAGTTCCATTACACAATTCAGCATTATATGAATTTCTTAAAAAAGTGATGCATATATCTAAAATTGCACATTTAGATTTTTGTCTGAAATTTAAAATTAGGAAATTTTTTGTCTATTGCAAATATTTAATTCACTTATTTGTTTTATGTAATTAAAAATGAATTTAATAAACTGTTCTAAAAATGTTAACATTATAAAAATTAATTCCTAGCAAGAACATTGAGATTAACAAGTGATTTCATAATAAGAACATTTGGAGATACAGCATTGGATAGGTAAAAGACTTACATTTATATAAATTTATGCATTTCATTGTAAAATAGTTTCTATTAACTTTACACTTTATTCTTTTGTTACATTTGTTTGTTTTCTATAATGTGAATATAATCTTATAATTATTTATATCTATGTCATCTACCAAAAGGATATACCATATTAATTCTAATAAACAGCATTCTCTATTAAATTGTACAACTGCAAGATGGTAAAAGTTATAAATGGCATCCTCTAATAAGCACACTGTATATTGGAGAATGATAAGGCTTATTTTAAACTAAAATATTGCACAGTCTATTCAGCATTGTTACTCTTACCATATGTTGATGTAAAGTCTGTGTGTTGCATGGTGCTTCAATGCTCAAATAATAATAAAGTGAAAAAGTTATTGGATTTATTCCTTTAATAATCATCCTTAATAATAGTCACACCTAATTTTCAAAAAATAGGAACAATAGTTGCTCTCTAATAAATAGCACAGTTGAAGCTGGAAAAAGTTATAGACAGTGTACTGTTTATTAGAATATTTGCACAGATTATTACAAATATATTGATATTATAAAATGTAGCGGATCTAATATCAGATGGAACTATTTGTAAAATTACATAAAAAATATATATAATATAAAATATTATATATATGTTATTNGATTATGGTGTCAAGAGACTGATATTACATCTGTTATAGAAGGCCATAGACTGATATTACATCTGTTATACAAAAAGCAGAAGAATGGGCAAAAGTAAGGAAACCTTTAGTTTGTATTAAAATTTTTAAAAATTATAATTTATTTATTGTAATACAGCAAAAAATTCTTAATTATAAAAAAATTACATATTTTTGTATAAACTGATAATTAAGTCACAAAATAACACAAATTTAATAAAACCACAATACAATGAAAAAGCTTTTATATTGTTGAAATAAATAATCCCAACTAGTTTATACTAGTGTGGGTAATCAAGAACCAATAAACAATCCAGCAGTTATTGTATTATGCATAATTCAATAACTGACTTTCTGATTTTCATATGCAATATTGCATATGAAAGTCAAAATGTAAATATGTCTTCCTCATTCAAGAAACTATTTAAAATAATAGGCTATCACATATACAAAAACAAAGTACAAATTTTCAGTATGAATGCTCACATTGGCTAGTATTGGAACAGTAAAGTATGCTTACTCATAAGAGCTGCTGGAAACATTTTTTAATCTCATTTTAATGTACTGCTGCTGAATTTTTTGTCATATTGCATATAACATTATCCAAAAATTTTCAAATTAGCATAGTTTTAGCATTGATTTGATTTTGAGAAACAAGGAATATTTTGCAGGAAATTAATAAATTATGGACTGTTACTTCATTAATTAATGTTTAAATATTTAAATTGCAAAACCCATAACATCTTTCTCTTGTTGCCCATTGAAAACTTCTTGTTATTACATGACTTTTGAGGTCTTAAAAATGTTAATTACACAATATCATAAATTTGAGACCACACAGTCTAATGACGAAAAAATTTTTTTCAAAGTACAGTGTTTTCCTTCCAAGCCACTCACAATTAACCTTCACACCCTTCAATTTGAGGGCAGGTGTTAAAACCAGTCTAAAAATGAAAACCAAGTGCAAAAAATTATAAATAAACATAACTTAAAACTACACTACTTATCATTTTTCAATTTTTGTTTTAATAATTTTGATAGTGTAACAAAAATACCAATTAAGTTTTTTTTCTAGTTTGTTAATATTTTATAAAATTTGGAAAGTTTATTAATTAAAAGACAATTTAATAAATTTATAGCTTTATAACAGATTACAGAATTTATTGATGAATAATAAATAAAAACAGTGTTTTACTTTTCCAGTTTTTTATATATATAACACAGGAAAATATTGAAATTTTGTTAAATTTGATCCTCCATGTTTTTTTGCAAATCTCAGCATTTTGAGACCTCCTGAATCCAAAAATGGCCCAAAAAAAACCCCATATGTGTTGATGTCTATTTCTGTAAAATCTCAGAATGGTATAATGATTTAAGAAATGAAATTTAGTGTGTTAGCTTGTGTATAATGGGCATTGATGCTATTAAATTTTGGTAGTTATAGATTGAGAAGTAGGAAGATAGAAATGGGTCACATGTCATAACTTGAGTGACATTGGACTTCATGAAGATTTTGCTTGTTATTAACATATATAATTTTATATAAAATGCATCTCTACCCACAAAATTAAATTATTTGTAGTTTTAATATAAAAGTTTAAATATAAAAGTTGTTTTTTAACAAAATCTCATAATGGATGATGCCACAAACTAATTTAAAATTTGTTCTATTACATCATCATGTTTTCATCAGAAAAGTTATGCATTTTGTTTCTGGATTTTTAATTTAATGAAATATCTTGTTTTAAGTTTTAATAATTCTGCAACTCTGAAAACTTTTTTTCTAATTAATAATTTTAACCAATTAAAAATTTTAATTTTCAAAATTTAAGAAGATAACTTGTTAGAAAGAATGGTATACAGGCGATTTATCTCTTAACTTTTTTTTTTTTTTTTTAACAAAGACATGCCATATATCTTCTAATAGACACCTCTTGCATTTAATTACCAAACTGGCTGACCAACATGGTACTTATTATCCTATGGTTATGTTCTACAAAAAATAAAGAAACTGAGTAAAGAACAGAACAAAATATACAGATATAGCAAAGAATAATTAATGAACCCTTTTGCTAATTTTGGTCAACTGACTCAGATATGATACATCCAAAAACGAATTTCCAGTTTCATTTTCTCCAGAGAACCAAATCTATTCAAGTCTTGACTGTAAGGCTGCATTTATGCAAACACTAGAAGAGAGAAAAACATGCAAAAACATTTTTCGGACCAGAATTCACAATCACAACACTGTTTATATATAAATGAGAAATGAATTTCTTGCGCAAACACATGAGAAATGCAGAAAAACATCTAGATCCTGTGTGAGCATTAGTTCTATATTATGCTGCTGTGGCAAACAGTGCCAATAGCCGGAAGCTCAATTTGTGGTATTTGGTGGTCATAATTACAAATTATGATTGCTTTATTCATAATTATTATTGGTAATAATGAAAGTAAGTTATTGTCCTTCAAACAAAAGAAAACATTCTCAAACTAAATTATAATGTCAAATGAAACAAAATCCATAATCATAAAACATTCAGACTCGACTCCTTACAATAATGTATATTATCATGGCCAACTAATTTTATTTCAGTCACTGTTTAGTCACTTTTTCCTTACTGGGAATTACTATTCTCACTTATTTTGAAGCCATTTTTCTGTTCTGGGACCTAGACTGAGAGAAAATTATTTTGCAACTTTGCACTATCAAAAATTTAATTGTTCTAATAGAATGAAGGGCATATAGTTATATAGCAGAACAAGCTTTCTTTGCCTGAAATTGTATAAATTAATTCTTTCTTAGTTTAAAAACTGATAGAAGTTTTCCATTTTAGTTCCAGTATCTGCCAATCATTTCTCAATGTTTCATTTCTGCACATGCTATTTATATAATTAGAATCAAGCATTTGTATAATATGGTTGAATATATCTAAATAGTTTTATCACAAAGACTATATTTAATTATTATATAAAGCCTACTTTCAAACTAAAAATAATTATCATTCTACACACACTGCCAATATTTTTAATTTTTTATATACATATTAATATTAATATAAATAGTATTCTTATGATAAGNAATTTATACAGTATTAAAGGTTAATATAATTTTATAGTAAGGAACATTTTAAAATTGTAACAAGAAATGCCTTTTGATGTAATCCTCAAAACTAAAAGTGCCTCAAATGTTGATGAATTTTACTATGGAAGAATATGAATCTTTATCATAAATATTTTAATAATCTTAAGTATTATCTGTCATACTTTTTCCTAAAATAATATTGCCATCAATTATAGATAAACAATCCAATGGTGAAAGATTCCAAATTTATCTCTACAAAGTCCTTTCTGCAGGAGAATTCTATGCCAAAAAGAATGTTAAAATATAATTTTTTAAACAAAATACAAGTTAAATTTTAAAATATGATTTAAGAAAGATAAAAAAAATTATTTTATGCTAAAATTGTGTACATCTAAAAATTTTTTTATTGAAACTGTTATTTAATTTTATTGTTAAAGCTTACAACTTATTTTATAATTATAGATTGAGAAAGAACCAGCATTTCTGAATATTAAAGCACAAAAAGAGTTAATAATTTTGCACAAGGAAGATGCAGATAAACCTCTAAATACATCTAGAAAATTAAATATTCATGGCTGTAATATGTGGCATCATATACGATGTCCAGAACGAGTATTTTATAAAAAGTTGGATAGTAAAAAGGTATTTATTTGATTTATTCATAGACTAAATAAATTTTTAATTATAAATATGATCAGTAATTATAATTTTTTAAATCAAATTTAAAGNTATTTTATTAAACAAAGTTTACATGTTTGTTGCTGTAATGATAGATACTATGTTTTCCTACATTTTCATCAAAGAAAATTACTGTATATTACAAATAAAATGACAAAAATTTCGAAGACTAGAACGGATTAATTGCATTTGCATTAATTTCTATGGGAAAAATTGCTTCAGTTAACGAACAATTCAGTTATCAAACGAAGTCACGGAACGGATTAAGTTCGTTAACCGGGGTTCCACTGTATTTATAATTTACACCTACTACTCCACCAGAAAACTAGAAACAGACATGACAGCATACAGATAAACACTACATGAGAAATTTACACAAAAATATTACTATTCACTATTAAGGCACACACATATAGGCAGAAAAATTAAGGCACTATTGAATTTTAACAACAGCTGCAAGTAATTTCTTCTTTTGACCTTGACAATTATACAGGTTCAACCAATCATCCAAAATGGATGATTGGTTGAATCTGTCATTCAATGTTGCCTTAATTTTGCCACCTGTGCACATATGTCTTTAGAGCAAAGGATTGTTGATCAGAAAAGAACAATTATACAGAACAATCTTAGTCCACAAACACTTGAACATATTAAACAAATATTAAATGACACAAAAGTTCAGACACTCATTGACAGTACCTGAACAGTAGTCACTCATGAAAATGTACACAGCAAAACATTCACCAATGCAAACACTAACACAACAGTTACAATCAGTGACACTATTAATTAACACTCATAAATTAATTTTAAGAATATATCCACTAAATATATGGGTTTAGACCCCACATAGAGAACACAAATACTCAAAATATACGCATCAAAACAACTATAAAAACTTTACATAATTTAAATCCAGATAAATTAATAAAATACAAGACAGGTTTAACATAAAACTGGAAAAATGTGATTAAATTTGAGAGAGAGAGATATCATAGTAATTTTGACACAAAACTTTTAATAGTAACTGCAACTGGCAATACTATTCATGCATGAGAATGTAAGACATTAGACCAAGAAAATGACAGTGCTTCCCTGTCAGTACACAAAAGAAAAGCAGCATATTGTTATCTGATTTTTGATTAGTGAAGGTATAAAACTGGTCGACATCTCTTAGTGCATGCTGGTACTGTTCAGATATAACTGCAAGAGCTGCATGCAGATGTATGAATAAAGTACTAGGTTCAAAAATAGCCACAGTTCTGTGGAAAACTGTCCACAGCACTCATTGTGGTTGCAGCCATGGAGTGAGGGTGAGGTCTTCAAATATTTTGAATTCCAATAGGCCAAACTTACATAACATACATAAAAAAAAACAATAATTAAAGAATACAACAGCAGTTAAAACCAAATATTAACAACATAGCTGAATTCAAACATGCATTTAAAGCAATCAATACATATATCATTCTAGTACTGATATAAACAGAACTATAATCTATGCAGGATAAAGAACAAAGCCAGTGTGTAGCTGTCGAGAAAGGGTATGAATCTTGTTGCCGAGTAATAAATAACTGAAACCGGGGAATTGTTCGGGTTGATAAATAAGTTTAATTTTTACTAATCCAAAAAAAAAAAAAAAAAACTAAAATTTGAATAAACAATCATTCATGCTTAGGAACTATGAATTTACAAAATTAATTGGGACTGATCATAAATACAACGGATGGGTTCCCAAGTACTGACAAACAAAGAACCTAGTCTATCTTAGGTCTAACTTAACTAATTTCTACAAGTAACTGGGCCCAAAGTTAAGGGGGAAGATATTAAGAATCATAGGATTATAAAAGTTTCTAGAGAAGGAAATGGTTTGAAGGGGTGACTGGCTATAAATAAAAAAAAAACCTCAGATTGTTCTGTCATAACTTCCTTCTGTACTTGTCGACATGTATGTCTCCTTTCAGCTCTCTCCAAAAGAATAAATCCTTTCCTTTTTTGAATCTTGCATGGTCCACTGCCAGTATCCTTTTTGACCAATTAGGTCTCACCCGTTTTGTTCTCTACACAGATCAGACCACTGGGTCACATAATCACAGTGTGGTCACAGGACAAAAGCTGGAAGTAAAGTCTTACAGTAGGAAGATGATATAAGGAGAAAAAAAAGAACAAGAAGGCTCAATCAAGCCACAATCTACAGTAAAATACAGTACCTAATAACAATGCAAATTGTCACTGGATTTTTCACATAGTATTTGTCATAAACATTATTTTCTCCATTGTTTCTATTTTGTTTGTCTTTTTCTTGTGATGAAAAAGTATAGTGGAAATTTTAAGTGAAGTATTTTATATGTATAGGGTAGATTATATTTTTGTGGTTTTAATTAGCTGAGAGAAATTATGTAGAAATTCCAAATTTAAATACAGTAATACCTCGACTTACACTATTCAGACTTACGCAAACCCGGAGTTACGTGATTTTCAAATCTCATCGATTCGTCTTCTGTTTGAGCGCCATGCAACTCTTGATTACTCACTCCCCCCACACTATTGTTCAGCTTACATGTTCNAAATTAATTCTTTCTTAGTTTAAAAACTGATAGAAGTTTTCCATTTTAGTTCCAGTATCTGCCAATCATTTCTCAATGTTTCATTTCTGCACATGCTATTTATATAATTAGAATCAAGCATTTGTATAATATGGTTGAATATATCTAAATAGTTTTATCACAAAGACTATATTTAATTATTATATAAAGCCTACTTTCAAACTAAAAATAATTATCATTCTACACACACTGCCAATATTTTTAATTTTTTATATACATATTAATATTAATATAAATAGTATTCTTATGATAAGAAATAAACTAGTTAATAGTAATTTTCTCATGCAAATCCAAATAAAGTTTCCAAATGAATCCAAATGCAATGCCTCTGGTAACTATCCCTGCCCCTGAGATAGTTACCAGAGGAGTATGCTCTCTCTAAGCTCAGTACATTTCCCAAGTGCCTGAGACTTCCATCTTACCAGTCTCCCCTCTCCCGTTCACTCTGCAATTTAAGGGTTTTTTGGATGGAAACTTCCAACCAATTACAAATCTTCCTTGTGTGAGCAGCTTTTACCCAGTACTGCTTTTATCAGAAGAGTGGAGCTTACATTTACGTCCGCTGATATCCGATCCACTTGTTTATGGCCAGGAGTTCACCATCTGGCAAGTACTCTATCACCGGACCACACATGGATTCAATTAGCAAGGTCAGCGCTTCTTTTCATCTTTTGTTTTCTCTCTGTTTACAAGCCAATACTTTACACTTGAGTCCCTCAAATTCATAATCTGCCAAAAGCCAATACATTTAACACACAACAGATTAATAAGTTTCTTAAGTATATTGGAGTATCTATATATAATTTTGATTTTTCTCATTATAGATGTTAAAGCAATATTGTGAAAACAATCAAAATTATGTAGCTACTACATGTTATATAACATGCATTATCAACTACGGAACATGTTTCTTGATGTAATTAAATAATTAACAATAAAGTTTAGGAATTATTTTCTGTTTTTACTTTCAGAAAACATCATCTTGGCAAAGTTATTTATATGATATTACTTTTCCAAGAACAGCTATGTTTACAGGTAATATAGTCTTATGTTTAAAATACAATGTATTAAATGTATTTAATAATTATGTAAAATATTGTTATTGTTCATTTAATACTTTTTATAAAATAAAAATTATTATGAAGAAAGACCAACTGGATAAGAATTAAATAAAATAATTATCATATATTTAATTACACTTTAATGTTTCAGCAATTACTTTAATAACAACAACCACTAGCATTTTTGGCCATATTAAATGACCTTCTTCAGGCTCAATCAAAACCAAAAAAAGGAACAAATCCTAAAATGGAACATTACACAGATCAATGGTTATGGAACAGTTACAACAGAAAGTTACAACTAGAATGGAACAGAAAGTTACAACTAGGATAATACAGCTAAGTAAGCAAGAGCATCTCATTTGATCAACATGATCAGGATGTCATTATCACACTCTCTGTTTTTTGGCATTCAGTATGATGGCACCCCATTTATAAGTCCATCTCGTATTAAAAGGTAAAAATATTGATAAAAAGTAAATTTTTTGTATAGCCAATAAAGCTGCATTATCTACAAATTATAGCAGTCTGTGCCGCTCCCTATCATGGAACTGATGCAATAAAGCCAACAATATTGAGCACTAATGGCAGAATACATAATGGTTGCTGTACACGCAAATTTACTCCTGCTAATCATCTACCAAAACTGCAGGAAGAGAAGATTCTGTAGTTGGACTTCCACCTGTCTTTGAATAGTGGCCAAAGACACCATTGCAGCTGTTTTGTGCTTATTTCAATTCAGACAATTATCTTTTGGTGGTCTATCTGGAGTGTCCAAAGCCTGCCTGCTGTGTTTGTGTGTTCTAATGTATCTAATGCCTAATGCCTTCTCACAGGCAGCTAAGAACAGCCCAGATAACAGGAAATACAGTAAATGGTTATCCTGCTTCCCACAGTTCAGTAAAGGCCACAATGATGTGGCCTTTACTGAATTCTTATCAACTATGTGTAATGTCTTTGAGTGCATCAAATAGAGATGTCTGGTATTCAAAGACTTTTAAACAATTTTGCACTGAAAATTTTGAACAGAATGAGCTCTGACAATTTTATGTAGGATACAGGAGTAGCAATTTTAAGCATTCTGATGGCATTACCTCACAAGCAATTTTTCCCCAAAAAGTGTTAGATACGAGGATCATCCAGAAAGTAACAACCTATTGTGCATTCTGGCTGCACAGTTTGATCTTGGGCTACTATCCAAGGTTGAATATTCCTTGACGTCTTTTCTCAGTGTTGTGTGAGTGCTAGTCGAAACAAGTTGTTATTGTGCATTCTGTGATTGTCAACAATGAACAGTGTGATACAGAGTCCTGCTGACTGTGAGGTCAGAGGCATTATTCAATTTTTGAATGCTTGGAAGTTGAAACCTGCAGAAATTTACTGTCAATTAAAGGAAGTGTATGGTGATACAGTAATGAATGAAAGAAATGTGCGAAAGTGGTGTGAAATGTTTAACAATGGACAAACAAATGTGCATGACGAAACTCGACCCAGATGTCCGCACTCATCACAAATGATTTGAAGAATCAAGTGAAGAACAAAATTATGCAAGACAGATGCATAACCTTGGACAAGTTACATGTTTCTTTCCCTAACATTTCTCGTTCTTTGCTTGCTGAAATTGTCTCTGAACATCTTGGCTGTACCAAAATTTGTGCATGATGGGTTCCTCGGCAACTGAGTGACCAGCACAGAACACAGAGAATGGGTGCAGCACTGACATTTTTGATGTGGTATCATGCAGATGGAAATACCTTTCTTGATCAAATTGTTACTGGTGATGAGACATGGGTGTCTCACTTTACCCTAGAGACCAAGCACCAATCACTCGAGTGGCATCATCCCTCATCACCCAAAAAACTGCAAAAATTCAAACAAACTCTGTCAGCATGAAAACTCATGGCAATGGTTTTTTGGGACCATAAGGGTGTTCTCTTGATGGATTTCATGCCAAAAGGCACTACGATCAATGCAGATTGATATTGTGCCACCCTAAGAAAACTATGGCAAGCAATCCAAAATCGTAGGCGTGGAATGCTTTCTTGTGGTATTGTGCTGCTTCATGACAATACCTGCCCTCATACTGATGCTGCAACCATAGGCTTGCTGGATCGATTTGGATGGGAAATTTTTGATCATCCACCCTACAATCTGGACCTTGCTCCTTGTGATTTTAGCCTTTTTACGAAGCTCAGAGTTCCTGGGCAGGAAACATTTTGGAAGTGATTACGAGGTGAAGAATGCAGTAAACAACTGGCTTAATGGACTGGTGGCAGCCTATTATGACCTGGGAATTCTAAAGCTCATGCACAGATATGACAAATGCTTAAATAATGATGGTGATTATGTAGAGAAATAAAGTAAGCTTGAATTTTGTAAGTAACATGTTTTTATTAATAAAATATATTTCTTACATTTATTAAAACCAAACGTTCATTACTTTCTGGATGACCCTCGTAGATGACCAGCACAACTCTATTGTTAAAGGAAAAGTATGATATAAGGAGAAGCCACTTCTAATTTAAGGTGGAGAGCATATAGTCAAATCCGCGTAAGTCGACATCCCAGGGGAAGGTGTGAAAATGTGTCGAGTTATCCGATATGATGACTAAAGCGAAATTGAAAAAACCATAATACTACAATTAGGAAAATACAGTAGTGCAATGTACCTCTCTGATCATCCATTACTGACACTAAAGTTGGTTTCTACTCCAAGTACCTCACAATTTCCATCACCTTTTGTTTCAGTATCAGTCTCGAAACAGGAAGATTCAATAAATGAATTTGCTTTAGCCAATATATTAGAGCATCTTCAACATCATTGTATGGCCACTTTCTCTTGTGTTTTCAAGATAGTTGTGATGAAAATCCAAGAAAAAGTTTCTTAATTTCCTCTTTTTTCTTCAGGATTCCCACCAATGTTGTTTTTGGAAGGTTTTTTGTTTTATAAATTCGGCTTGCAAAGTTTTCTTACATTCAAATTTAGAAACAAGTTCGTATTTTTCCTTCAGCATAAGCATTGTTAGCTTTCGGGTGTTCATTTCTAACAGAAATATGAAGCACGTACAAATAATGCATGAGGTGTGAAAATGCAAAATTGGATTCTGCTGTGACATTATATAGATTGTATATTTTATTTTTGTTTATCTGTTATCATTTTATATATAAAAATATATAAAATGTTAAGGAATTTTTATTAATATGTATATATTAATAAATAAGTCAACTCCCCTCCTGAAAAAAATGAGTTCACACTGCACTGTGCACCTGTAAACTCATTTTTTTCAGGAGGGGAGTTGACTTATCAGATGTCTAAATGAGTGTGGGACAGCAAAAGTATGTGAATTTATTCAGTGGTGATGAGTTAAATGGTGTCAAGTAATCCAGAGTTTTTTAACATTAATGCTTATGTAAGTTGGCCAGGATCACAGAAAACTGACTACTTAACCGATGGTGTTGAGTTGTACCTATGATGACTTATGCGGACTCGACTGTATTTTAAATTAATGAATTAGAAATATGATTAAAAATTGCAGTGAGACATTGTGACGATGTCACAATAAATAATTGCTCATATCTTTTATATATTTGTATTTTATTTTATCTGAAGAAGCAGTTACAACAAAGACAAAACTATTCATATTAACTTCATTTTTTTCCTTTCAGAGTTCTTATGTAAATTACTTAATATTGTTTAGTGACTTTATAAGCTTTCTAATATTTAATTATTCTTGTCATCATTTAATTTTTTTTCTCCATTATATCTTCTTTCGTAATGCAATTAACTTCATTTATTTGTTATGAAATAATATTTATTATCCAAATATTTACATCTTCTTAACTTAAAAATAATTAAGTAAATTAGAATTAAGTGCTTAATTTTTAAAAATTTTAAATATGTAATAATTATAATAAATTAAAATGATTATTTTAGTTGTCTTATAATTTTTGTTGTGGCATTGTAATTAAAATTTTAATAAAATCTTTTATAACACACACAAACCTAGAAAGTTGTTTTATTTATTAAGAAATAAACTGTATTAAGATAAATGTTATGATAATTTTTAAATTTTCAGAATTACACTGATTATTTTAAAATGGTTTCGTGTTAACAAAATTTTTTATTTACTTTAATATATAAACTATTAAAAACAAAATTTATTTATAGGATGTTGCTTCAATGAAAATTTAAAAAAAATCTTTAATAATACTCAAATAGAAGATTTATGGCTTCCATATTTTACTGTGTCAACAGACATTACAAATAGTTCAATGAGAGTTCATGAAATTGGTAAATACAAGAAAATTGTGTTAGTTTGTAACATTTTAGTTTCATAAGATGATAAATTGATATAATTATAGTGAGGTACTTTTGAATATTGAAAAATGCATAAGTTTAAAGTTAAATGTGTTATTACTATTTTAAAGATAAAAAGTGATGCACATGAAACTAACCCCAAACACAAAATATAGTTTTAAACTCTTATTTGGTAATAATGTATTGTACATATCAGTTACATTTGGTATGGTAAACAAACAATATTTTTAATTTATAAAAGCTTGAATTTTAACAATTTACACATTTATCAGCATTTTTATCTTTTCAAACTGCAACCTTCCAATATATTTTGAAAAGATAAAAATGCTGACAAATGTGTAAATTTTTAAATTATATTTTTAACTTAAAAGCCATGCAATTCATGAAATACACTTGAAATTTGAATATACAGTGGAACCCCGGTTAACGAACGTCCTGGTTAACGACCAAATCAGTTAACGAACTTTTATTTTGCAAAAATTTTGTTTCAGATAACGAACGTAACGGTATTTTGTGTCAAATTTTAGTTGGTGTTAGGCATGCGCGAGTTAAGCATTGCTTTTCTTAATGTTTGTGCTATACTTCTTATTTCAGTTTTGTGATTTATATATTTAATCAATATGGCATCAAAGAAAGAAAAAAGTCATAGCGGCAATAGAAAATGACAACGCAATATAAACGACAATG
>NW_019384492.1:338914-347092 GCF_000671375.1 Centruroides sculpturatus
AAAAAAAAAAAAAAAACCACTAAAATTTGAATAAACAATCATTCACGCTTAGGAACTATGAATTTACAAAATTAATTGGGACTGATCATAAATACAATGGATGGGTTCCCAAGTACTGACAAACAAAGAACCTAGTCTATCTTAGGTCTAACTTAACTAATTTCTACAGTAACTGGGCCCAAAGTTAAGGGGAAGATATTAAGAATTATAAAAGTTTCTAGAGAAGGAAATGGTTTGAAGGGGTGACTGGCTATAAATAAAAAAAAAACCTCAGATTGTTCTGTCATAACTTCCTTCTGTACTTGTCGACATGTATGTCTCCTTTCAGCTCTCTCCAAAAGAATAAATCCTTTCCTTTTTTGAATCTTGCATGGTCCACTGCCAGTATCCTTTTTGACCAATTAGGTCTCACCCGTTTTGTTCTCTACACAGATCAGACCACTGGGTCACATAATCACAGTGTGGTCACAGGACAAAAGCCGGAAGTAAAGTCTTACAGTAGGAAGATGATATAAGGAGAAAAAAAAAGAACAAGAAGACTCAATCAAGCCACAATCTACAGTAAAATACAGTACCTAATAACAATGCAAATTGTCACTGGATTTTTCACATAGTATTTGTCATAAACATTATTTTCTCCATTGTTTCTATTTTGTTTGTCTTTTTCTTGTGATGAAAAAGTATAGTGGAAATTTTAAGTGAAGTATTTTATATGTATAGGGTAGATTATATTTTTGTGGTTTTAATTAGCTGAGAGAAATTATGTAGAAATTCCAAATTTAAATACAGTAATACCTCGACTTACGCTATTCAGACTTACGCAAACCCGGAGTTACGTGATTTTCAAATCTCATCGATTCGTCTTCTGTTTGAGCGCCATGCAACTCTTGATTACTCACTCCCCCCACACTATTGTTCAGATTACATGTTCAGACGTGTCGCATGGAATTGACACATAGCTACAATTTATTCTGTGTTATTTATTTCTGTGTTTGTTATATCTATGGAGACTTGAGAGACTCTATGTGATGATTTCTTGTAACTGTGAACGAATCAAAAGACGAGATAAGATTAACAAGAACATTTATTAGCTTACATACATCCGACTTGAATTTTACACAAATTATGAAATTATACCCCGATTTACGCGACTTACACGGTTATTGCTCGGTCCCACCTATCGCGTAAGTTCGGGGTATTACTATAGATGTTTTTAATTTTCTGAATTCTGTTCAATTGTTCAATGTTAAGTTTAGTATGTACCCTTTTTGAGTAAAGTTATGTATTTAACTTCATTAAAAGTTGCTTATGCCTCAAGAAGAACATAGTAGAGTAAAAGAACTAAAGTAAAAGGTAACAGCTTCAGATAATGATTTATAATTTACTATACAAAAACAAAAATAGTTTGGCATAAATCAATCCACAGCAAACCTAATTTTCTGTATAAAAAAATCCATTTTTTTGGGATACACATGCTAGTAACATAGCTTTTCCTTTATTCAGCAGAGATTACAGAACATGAAACATGCAAAGGAAAACATGAACAACATTATCAAAATACCACCCGAAATCCTTTATAGAAAGGTTGACTCTTCCTGGTAAAGAGGAGGATAAGTCCTTATAAATACTGTGTATATTTTAAATCTTCACTACAAACAAGCACATACATTGCAAGAGTTTTTTTACAGAAAACAAGTAACATCACAATTACACAAAGCAGTAACTCTTACAGACAAAAACAGTATACCATTAAACTTATAAAACCATGACTTGGACTTGGATGTAATGCAGTGTATAAAACTCAGACACCATTAAGCAGTCCTGGGCTCAGAAGGTACTTCATCCTAACAATTTTACCAGGATCATGTCAACAGAATTGTATCAAACTGCTGGCCAACTTGAAATGGTTTCTTTCGGAAGACAGAAGAGTTCACAACTGTCATACAAGATCAAGCCATTCATTAATTTTTTTGAAATAAGTATTTTTAAATTTTGTGAAAGTAAAACTGTTAATTTTTAAAACTTCATGTTTAAAAATATAAATGTTATAGAAAAGGTGAAGTGTGTTGTGTCATATTTTATGCAGTTCATACATAAATTGTACATAAATTTGAAGATAAAACCAAAAATAGTTGTTAGTAGCTTTGGTATGATTCTATTACCNCTCTATCACCGGACCACACATGGATTCAATTAGCAAGGTCAGCGCTTCTTTTCATCTTTTGTTTTCTCTCTGTTTACAAGCCAATACTTTACACTTGAGTCCCTCAAATTCATAATCTGCCAAAAGCCAATACATTTAACACACAACAGATTAATAAGTTTCTTAAGTATATTGGAGTATCTATATATAATTTTGATTTTTCTCATTATAGATGTTAAAGCAATATTGTGAAAACAATCAAAATTATGTAGCTACTACATGTTATATAACATGCATTATCAACTACGGAACATGTTTCTTGATGTAATTAAATAATTAACAATAAAGTTTAGGAATTATTTTCTGTTTTTACTTTCAGAAAACATCATCTTGGCAAAGTTATTTATATGATATTACTTTTCCAAGAACAGCTATGTTTACAGGTAATATAGTCTTATGTTTAAAATACAATGTATTAAATGTATTTAATAATTATGTAAAATATTGTTATTGTTCATTTAATACTTTTTATAAAATAAAAATTATTATGAAGAAAGACCAACTGGATAAGAATTAAATAAAATAATTATCATATATTTAATTACACTTTAATGTTTCAGCAATTACTTTAATAACAACAACCACTAGCATTTTTGGCCATATTAAATGACCTTCTTCAGGCTCAATCAAAACCAAAAAAAGGAACAAATCCTAAAATGGAACATTACACAGATCAATGGTTATGGAACAGTTACAACAGAAAGTTACAACTAGAATGGAACAGAAAGTTACAACTAGGATAATACAGCTAAGTAAGCAAGAGCATCTCATTTGATCAACATGATCAGGATGTCATTATCACACTCTCTGTTTTTTGGCATTCAGTATGATGGCACCCCATTTATAAGTCCATCTCGTATTAAAAGGTAAAAATATTGATAAAAAGTAAATTTTTTGTATAGCCAATAAAGCTGCATTATCTACAAATTATAGCAGTCTGTGCCGCTCCCTATCATGGAACTGATGCAATAAAGCCAACAATATTGAGCACTAATGGCAGAATACATAATGGTTGCTGTACACGCAAATTTACTCCTGCTAATCATCTACCAAAACTGCAGGAAGAGAAGATTCTGTAGTTGGACTTCCACCTGTCTTTGAATAGTGGCCAAAGACACCATTGCAGCTGTTTTGTGCTTATTTCAATTCAGACAATTATCTTTTGGTGGTCTATCTGGAGTGTCCAAAGCCTGCCTGCTGTGTTTGTGTGTTCTAATGTATCTAATGCCTAATGCCTTCTCACAGGCAGCTAAGAACAGCCCAGATAACAGGAAATACAGTAAATGGTTATCCTGCTTCCCACAGTTCAGTAAAGGCCACAATGATGTGGCCTTTACTGAATTCTTATCAACTATGTGTAATGTCTTTGAGTGCATCAAATAGAGATGTCTGGTATTCAAAGACTTTTAAACAATTTTGCACTGAAAATTTTGAACAGAATGAGCTCTGACAATTTTATGTAGGATACAGGAGTAGCAATTTTAAGCATTCTGATGGCATTACCTCACAAGCAATTTTTCCCCAAAAAGTGTTAGATACGAGGATCATCCAGAAAGTAACAACCTATTGTGCATTCTGGCTGCACAGTTTGATCTTGGGCTACTATCCAAGGTTGAATATTCCTTGACGTCTTTTCTCAGTGTTGTGTGAGTGCTAGTCGAAACAAGTTGTTATTGTGCATTCTGTGATTGTCAACAATGAACAGTGTGATACAGAGTCCTGCTGACTGTGAGGTCAGAGGCATTATTCAATTTTTGAATGCTTGGAAGTTGAAACCTGCAGAAATTTACTGTCAATTAAAGGAAGTGTATGGTGATACAGTAATGAATGAAAGAAATGTGCGAAAGTGGTGTGAAATGTTTAACAATGGACAAACAAATGTGCATGACGAAACTCGACCCAGATGTCCGCACTCATCACAAATGATTTGAAGAATCAAGTGAAGAACAAAATTATGCAAGACAGATGCATAACCTTGGACAAGTTACATGTTTCTTTCCCTAACATTTCTCGTTCTTTGCTTGCTGAAATTGTCTCTGAACATCTTGGCTGTACCAAAATTTGTGCATGATGGGTTCCTCGGCAACTGAGTGACCAGCACAGAACACAGAGAATGGGTGCAGCACTGACATTTTTGATGTGGTATCATGCAGATGGAAATACCTTTCTTGATCAAATTGTTACTGGTGATGAGACATGGGTGTCTCACTTTACCCTAGAGACCAAGCACCAATCACTCGAGTGGCATCATCCCTCATCACCCAAAAAACTGCAAAAATTCAAACAAACTCTGTCAGCATGAAAACTCATGGCAATGGTTTTTTGGGACCATAAGGGTGTTCTCTTGATGGATTTCATGCCAAAAGGCACTACGATCAATGCAGATTGATATTGTGCCACCCTAAGAAAACTATGGCAAGCAATCCAAAATCGTAGGCGTGGAATGCTTTCTTGTGGTATTGTGCTGCTTCATGACAATACCTGCCCTCATACTGATGCTGCAACCATAGGCTTGCTGGATCGATTTGGATGGGAAATTTTTGATCATCCACCCTACAATCTGGACCTTGCTCCTTGTGATTTTAGCCTTTTTACGAAGCTCAGAGTTCCTGGGCAGGAAACATTTTGGAAGTGATTACGAGGTGAAGAATGCAGTAAACAACTGGCTTAATGGACTGGTGGCAGCCTATTATGACCTGGGAATTCTAAAGCTCATGCACAGATATGACAAATGCTTAAATAATGATGGTGATTATGTAGAGAAATAAAGTAAGCTTGAATTTTGTAAGTAACATGTTTTTATTAATAAAATATATTTCTTACATTTATTAAAACCAAACGTTCATTACTTTCTGGATGACCCTCGTAGATGACCAGCACAACTCTATTGTTAAAGGAAAAGTATGATATAAGGAGAAGCCACTTCTAATTTAAGGTGGAGAGCATATAGTCAAATCCGCGTAAGTCGACATCCCAGGGGAAGGTGTGAAAATGTGTCGAGTTATCCGATATGATGACTAAAGCGAAATTGAAAAAACCATAATACTACAATTAGGAAAATACAGTAGTGCAATGTACCTCTCTGATCATCCATTACTGACACTAAAGTTGGTTTCTACTCCAAGTACCTCACAATTTCCATCACCTTTTGTTTCAGTATCAGTCTCGAAACAGGAAGATTCAATAAATGAATTTGCTTTAGCCAATATATTAGAGCATCTTCAACATCATTGTATGGCCACTTTCTCTTGTGTTTTCAAGATAGTTGTGATGAAAATCCAAGAAAAAGTTTCTTAATTTCCTCTTTTTTCTTCAGGATTCCCACCAATGTTGTTTTTGGAAGGTTTTTTGTTTTATAAATTCGGCTTGCAAAGTTTTCTTACATTCAAATTTAGAAACAAGTTCGTATTTTTCCTTCAGCATAAGCATTGTTAGCTTTCGGGTGTTCATTTCTAACAGAAATATGAAGCACGTACAAATAATGCATGAGGTGTGAAAATGCAAAATTGGATTCTGCTGTGACATTATATAGATTGTATATTTTATTTTTGTTTATCTGTTATCATTTTATATATAAAAATATATAAAATGTTAAGGAATTTTTATTAATATGTATATATTAATAAATAAGTCAACTCCCCTCCTGAAAAAAATGAGTTCACACTGCACTGTGCACCTGTAAACTCATTTTTTTCAGGAGGGGAGTTGACTTATCAGATGTCTAAATGAGTGTGGGACAGCAAAAGTATGTGAATTTATCCAGTGGTGATGAGTTAAATGGTGTCAAGTAATCCAGAGTTTTTTAACATTAATGCTTATGTAAGTTGGCCAGGATCACAGAAAACTGACTACTTAACCGATGGTGTTGAGTTGTACCTATGATGACTTATGCGGACTCGACTGTATTTTAAATTAATGAATTAGAAATATGATTAAAAATTGCAGTGAGACATTGTGACGATGTCACAATAAATAATTGCTCATTTCTTTTATATATTTGTATTTTATTTTATCTGAAGAAGCAGTTACAACAAAGACAAAACTATTCATATTAACTTCATTTTTTTCCTTTCAGAGTTCTTATGTAAATTACTTAATATTGTTTAGTGACTTTATAAGCTTTCTAATATTTAATTATTCTTGTCATCATTTAATTTTTTTTCTCCATTATATCTTCTCTCGTAATGCAATTAACTTCATTTATTTGTTATGAAATAATATTTATTATCCAAATATTTACATCTTCTTAACTTAAAAATAATTAAGTAAATTAGAATTAAGTGCTTAATTTTTAAAAATTTTAAATATGTAATAATTATAATAAATTAAAATGATTATTTTAGTTGTCTTATAATTTTTGTTGTGGCATTGTAATTAAAATTTTAATAAAATCTTTTATAACACACACAAACCTAGAAAGTTGTTTTATTTATTAAGAAATAAACTGTATTAAGATAAATGTTATGATAATTTTTAAATTTTCAGAATTACACTGATTATTTTAAAATGGTTTCGTGTTAACAAAATTTTTTATTTACTTTAATATATAAACTATTAAAAACAAAATTTATTTATAGGATGTTGCTTCAATGAAAATTTAAAAAAAATCTTTAATAATACTCAAATAGAAGATTTATGGCTTCCATATTTTACTGTGTCAACAGACATTACAAATAGTTCAATGAGAGTTCATGAAATTGGTAAATACAAGAAAATTGTGTTAGTTTGTAACATTTTAGTTTCATAAGATGATAAATTGATATAATTATAGTGAGGTACTTTTGAATATTGAAAAATGCATAAGTTTAAAGTTAAATGTGTTATTACTATTTTAAAGATAAAAAGTGATGCACATGAAACTAACCCCAAACACAAAATATAGTTTTAAACTCTTATTTGGTAATAATGTATTGTACATATCAGTTACATTTGGTATGGTAAACAAACAATATTTTTAATTTATAAAAGCTTGAATTTTAACAATTTACACATTTATCAGCATTTTTATCTTTTCAAACTGCAACCTTCCAATATATTTTGAAAAGATAAAAATGCTGACAAATGTGTAAATTTTTAAATTATATTTTTAACTTAAAAGCCATGCAATTCATGAAATACACTTGAAATTTGAATATACAGTGGAACCCCGGTTAACGAACGTCCTGGTTAACGACCAAATCAGTTAACGAACTTTTATTTTGCAAAAATTTTGTTTCAGATAACGAACGTAACGGTATTTTGTGTCAAATTTTAGTTGGTGTTAGGCATGCGCGAGTTAAGCATTGCTTTTCTTAATGTTTGTGCTATACTTCTTATTTCAGTTTTGTGATTTATATATTTAATCAATATGGCATCAAAGAAAGAAAAAAGTCATAGCGGCAATAGAAAATGACAACGCAATATAAACGACAATGTGCTATCGCATTTGAGAAAAATTTTGATTAAAAGAGTAAGTTCTTTAGATCAATTTCTTGTTCCTTACAGAAAGAGTTTGTTTCTTTGTTAAGTTATGGCAATGCAACACTTGGGCGATCTGACTAGGGGGAATGCCTTCTGGGAGGTGTTTTTAAGGGAAACTGGCCACTGTTTAGGCGTTACAGACGTGGAGAAATCCCAGAAAACTCCACATGGCCAGCTCTTCTGAGAGAGGTGCAAATCCATGAACAAACTCCCCATGTTCAAGTTACGAAGACCACTTAGCCACTGGTGGGGTTTTTTACCGAAAGAGACTTCAACTCGAAGAATCTTCCGATGAAGTGCTACCCGTTATTTTTTTGGAAGGGATTCCCCTTCTAAGCATTAAAGTTCATATATCTCCACTTTTCTGCCACCAACTACAACAAACAAAGGTATGTACAGTGCTATTTTATTAAACAAAGTTTACATGTTTGTTGCTGTAATGATAGATACTATGTTTTCCTACATTTTCATCAAAGAAAATTACTGTATATTACAAATAAAATGACAAAAATTTT
>NW_019384492.1:347850-348440 GCF_000671375.1 Centruroides sculpturatus
ATCACAAAACTCAAAACAAACATGACAGCATACAGACAACAACTACACCATAGATTCACACAACAATATCCTCACCTCACTGTCACTGAACAAAGGGTTGTCGATCAAAAAGGAACAATTATACACAACAACCTTATCCCACAAACAACATTGAACTTATCAAACAACAAGTTGCTGATCAAATACATGAACAGACAGAAACATTTAACATTATTAATGAGGATCACGTATCCTGTCATGATAATCCAGCAACAAGCATTGATAATAGCACACATACAACATCTACAACTAATGATACAGACACTTTCTCATCCATCACTGATAACGTAGATATAGAGTTAGTTAATACACTCTCACTTATATTTCAGGAAACACTCACTAAATATACAGGCACAGATCCCACACAAAGACCATGAATATTGAAAATCAACATGTCAAAGGTAGTAGGGAAAACACTAAATTATGTAAACACTCACTTACTATCACACTACATCCATTCAATTTCTACACTCTCAGACATTCATACATTAGTTTATGCTGGGGCAGTCACAGTAGTGACACACCATGGACTGAAAATACAATCACAGACA